>NW_027203332.1:0-85353 GCF_024711535.1 Dipodomys merriami
TTGCCCTTTATCAATAATTTTGTTTTGTTTTCTGATTTCACAGTTTTGTACCCATGGCTATTCTTTCCCCAGGGAAAAGGGGATTCAGGGGAGAAAGTAAATTTCTAGCAGCAGGAGGGACTGAGGCCAGACAACCGAAGAAATTTCTGCCAGTGAATAGTAACTTGGATATTACGGAAAACCAAAGATCTGGTGTTTTAATGCATTAAGCTGTTCATATTGTAATCCAATTATCTGACTTATCAAAAATGTGAAGGAATATTGCTTTATTTTGAAGAAGAACTTTAATTTTCAAGTTTTTGCTAACACCAAAACTTGATGACTTTTCTTGGGAATTTAAAACAACTCATTTATATTTTTACATGATGATTACAGGCAGAAATTTACTGGTAGAACAAACTCCAGAGTTCATTTCAGGGGTTTCACAGAGCAAGGGCACCTGGGACTGAGGAATGTCTCTCAAGGCCTTCCACTAGGTGCAGCCATGTGGCCTGTCCCCTGACACAGAAGTCAGGTCATGACAGGGGTCGTCCTGTTCAGGCGAGAATAGGATCTCACTGGGGCATCTAGATGAAGTGGACTGACCCCCTGGACAAAGTCACAGACGCTGACCAGTATCTTAAAAGATAGTTTATTCAATTGACCAGCCAGGGTTAACTCATCTAGGGAATGAGCAGTCCCAAACTCAAATAGCTCAGGATTTATAAAGGTAAAAAAATGCATTCTTTTAGAGCAGATTCAAGCAAGGTGGTGTATAGAAAAACTTAGCAGTTATTTTATTTTGCAAGCTCATACGTCACAAACGTTCCCAAAACAAAACTGTAAGTACTCCTGTAACAATTTCTTGACCTAAAGCAATGGGCAGTTCCTGGTTTCAGGGCCAGGTGTTTTGCTTTTTCAAAACTAGTAATTACAGTAGAAGGAACAGCTAGGGGGTAAATAGGCCTAGTCCTTTCCTCATAACTAGTTGTTCCAGTTCAATCCTGCCTTGCATAGTTTGGCCCTATTCTTAAAATTCAATAATTTTGTTCAGTCTCTATTTTCACATTTTACATTCTTTTTTGGCGTGGGGGCGGGGGGTCGTCACACTGCATTGATTAACTCCCTAAATGGCTTGGATCACCAGCCTCTGAGTACCCTCTAAGCATACCCTAGATGGAAAAGTTCTGCTGGTACCTGAGTACCACACCCCCTCAGGTGATAGGCACACCTGGATCCCTGGAGATAGGAGTAGCTACTTGGCTGATAGGTTACTGAACCTGTCAGTTCAGTGCCTGGGACTGAGTGTCCTGTGACCCATCCCCCTGGTGCGGGACACCATGCCATGTGTATCCCCATGTTCCTGTCCTTTCTCTCATCTCCTGGCTTGTCTCCAGTCATCATGGTGTCCAATTCAGCTATCCATCAGAGAGCTGAATTTTTGGGGTTTTGTTCTTTCCTCTCCAGCCTATTCCCTAGCTGTGTTAAGTGTATTTGTGGATTGCAGGCCTCATTATTCAGTTAGCAGTCTGTAGGCAGTGCATTGTTACAAAAACTCCAAGATTCTACTTCTCAAAATGTGGTTTATCTGAATTCTGATAATTTACCTTACAACATCTGAGACCCTTTCTGTAGATTTTTCTTCCAAATAAACCGATGCTAGTGTTTAAGCTACCTCTTTGCCTATCTTCTGTGGCTTTTAGGGGCCTAATAGCTATGTATCTTCTTTTGCTTGTTCTCATTCCTCCAGTGTTAAGATACTAGCTGAAAACTTGAAGTTTATGGCACAAATGTGGTACAAAGAGCAGTGTTACTCAAAAAGTAATCCCCAAACCCAAATATGTGTTAATATAGAACCTATTAGAAACTCAAAAATTCTCAGCAGCCCCAGCCCCATTGAATCTGAAGCTACATTTAAAATTCCCAAATAATTTATATGCACATTACGGTTCAAAAAGTAATGCTATAGGCTGGATCTTAAGTGTCCACCTAATGCCTGTGTTTTAAAGGCTCTGCCCTTAGCTTCTTGGAGATGGTGCAAATGAGAATGTAAGACCTAGTGGGAGGTCTTCTGGTTATTTAGGGTGTGTCATGGGAGGTCTTCTGGTTATGTAGGGTGTGTCCTTGAAGTGAGAAATGGGACCCCAGATTTTTCTTGACCATGAAGTGAATAGTTTTCCTACACCATACACCCATCATGTCATCCCCATCCTCCACATAGGAGGCCTTAAAACAATAGGTCTGCCCAATTATAGATTGGAACCTCAAAATCTTTGAGCCAAAATAAGCCTTTCTAAGGTGACTATTAAGTATTTGTAATAGCAACACAAAATTAACTCAAGCCTAATTGTAGAGAAGTCCACAAAATATTTTCAAAATCTTATATTCATGACATCTCTGCTAAAAACAGATTACTCCCTTGTGTGTATGGATAACTTACATAATAGTTTGTCACCATGCCTCAATGGACCACCTTGAGCACATACCTACTTTGCAGATTGCTGTCTAGCAAACTGAGTGAACATAGCATTGGACTACTTGCTCTGCCACTGCTCAGCTTTATTCCAGGAAAGACTGCAGATCAAAAAGCAAATTGCAGAGGGAGAAGCAGATAAACTATTACCAGAACTAAAGCTCCAATAAAATGAAAAATACCCTTGCTCACTAACAGACAGGCTCACCACCAATGGGTGCCTATGTTTTCAGAATAAGTAATGGGAGACGCTTATGATTCAATGGTTAAACAGAAAATAATAAACACTTCCGATTTGAAAGCAGGCCCCTCATGGAAAAGAATGAAAACAAAAGTTTGAAGATAGGCATATCTGAGTTAACATAATGCATCTTCCATTCTAAAACTTTTTAACCTTGTTAGCACAGTCTATAGTGTATTTTCTGTAAGTATTTTTGCTTACAATAACTTATGCAAAAGATATAAAAGGCAAACAAGAATCCTCAGACTGGAGCAAGAACCGGCCAGATGGGGAACGGGAAAGGTGAAAGTGATGGAGATGATGATTGAAGTACATTCTATAAAGGTGGCCATAAAAAGGGGAGGAGTGATCAAATTCTTTAAAAGTACACCTTGTATACATGGAAGTAACAGTAAAATCCCTTTGTATAATTAATATACAGTTTTAACTTGTGCTTTTCCAAAGCTATCCCAAATAAGGAGTTTAAGTTCATCAGAGCAGTTGTTGTAAATATTTTGATGTTTTCGCCTATGTGACACTTCATATCCCACAACTCGAAAGGAACCCAGCAAGGCATAATTTACTTCTGCAGAAGAATCTGATACTGACAGGAAGCCAAGCAAGCATGCTGAGCAGTCAGTCAACCATATCTCTCACTCATCAGAATTTTGGGATCATAAACTTTCTTGCTCAGATACACTTTCAAATTAGGAAAAACCAGGATATCTGGTCAAAGTTTGTCAGAAAAGCAGTCTTAGCTTCTTGTAAGATAGCAGCTCTTCTTTAAAAGGCAGTGCTTATGTCAAGCACTTTGGCAGAAAAGATTCTAACTCCTACAGTCCTGCCTTGTTTTATCTGTTTTTTCAAACCTAGTCAGCTTTGCTAGACTTTCTCATTCAGCAGTATCCAAAGGGAGACTATTTAATAAATGGGTGTTTTGCCCTCATTCATACAACAACCAACAAAGGCATTGTTATGAAAACAAGTACTAGAGGCAAATTTGGACAGCACCATTCCTTTGTCTTCCAAATTATTCATCAACAAGCTAGTAAATGGCACACCTTTTGCCAGCCTTCAATCTATGTAAAGCCATTGTGCAGCACCAGTTTCTAATCACCACAGAAATAATTCCCTTTCCAGCTAATATACCTAAAGCTAGTCTTTCCATGCCATCCTACTAGTGGCATTTAGTTGTTCTGTTATTACCTTGATGGTGTCTAGTATTATTATCAAGGCTCTGCTGATAATAAAGATAATCTAATCTACTAATGGATAGAACGAAATCTACATTTTATAGGTATTACCAGTTTAAAGCTAGAAATGAAATAGCAGGTTTTGATTAGGAACTCTTTGGGAGACCCCAATAGCATCTACACAAAGATGAAAGTTGAAGACTGTCTGGGGATGAATCTCTCTCCTTACTTGATGTTAGCATTTTCTCAACTGGGCATTCTCAAATAGCTTGGGTAAAATGGATGTATGTTGAACCAAAGTGCAGTTTCCAACTCAGTTAGCCAGTAAGGTCTCCAACACTGGTCCTCTGCAATACCAGACACCTTTCTATGACTTAAATAAAGTTGCTTTTGGATTGTATTTTTTCCTTTGATGATCCAACTTTGCTCATTAATAGTTGGCAGGTTTGAGCTGACTGATTAAGTAGTGGGCCTGGCTCAACTGAGGTCATGCAGTTCCCACCTTTTCAAATACCCTGGAAGATCCAGGGTATAAACAGAGTTTATCTTTATAATATTAAATGTACTCATTATCTTGCTCATGTAACTGTAACCCTCTGCACATCATTTTTGCAATAAAAATATACAGAATAAAAGGAAGGTTATGACATATCTAGGCTGACCTTGTTCTGGTGTTCTAAGTTCTGACATTCATGCTTGATAAGGTCGCACAACAGCCCCACCCCATTTTCCTCACCCAAGTCTGTTTGAAACTTTTTGTCGGTAATGGGGCCTGAATTCTGGGCCTGGGCACTCCCCCTCAGCTCTTCAGCTCAAGGTTAATGCTCTACCACTTGAGCTACAACACCACTTCTGGCTTTTTTCTGCCTCTGTGGTGCTGAGGAATCAAACCCAAGGCCTCATGCATGCAAGGCAAGCACTCTACCATTGAGCTACCTTCCCAGCCCTTGAAACAATCTTCAGTGGCCTGTTATAGAACTATTCCAAAAACATGTACTCATCATTACCATGTTTCCTCTACTTGCTGGTTTTTCCTTTTATAAAACTTTCAAACCTACATAACATTCTTTTGAATATCCAGGAAAAAGTAATCCTATATGAAGTTTTCTTTAAATGTAATCGCAATGATAACTTCTTAAACCTGGAACATTGTAAATAACAAAATTTCAAGAACCTTTTGCTATTAAGTCAGTTAATTACTGAATGCCTGCAACAGATCCTTCTGAAGATATTTACACAGACATGGATATACAAGATTTAACAAGTGCACATTAGAAATAGAGCACAAAAATAAAAAATTCAGCCTTAATACATGTTTTCATATCTTTCCCCACCTTCTCCCTAAAAGACAACAATATAAAGAATGTCTGAGGGAGCCTTCTTAGCTCCAATTTTCTTAGGCTTCCTAAGTTTAGAATTCTCAAATCACAGAGACATGCTGAAATGGAAGTTGTTTTTTTTTTTTTTTTTTTGGTGTACTCTGCCCTTCAGACGTTATTGTGAAAATACCATACAGAGGGGTTACAATTACATGGGCAAGGTAATGAGTACATTTCTTATAAGCATTGTTGCCTCCTCCTTTGTTTCCTCTTCCCAATCCCTTCCCATCTCCCTCGCCCCCCCCCAAAAAAAAAGTTGTAAAATTCGTTTTTCGACATAACATCTTGTACATCTCATTGTTGCAATGGGTCCATCTGTATCCCTATTTAAACGATTTGTTTTTGTCCTTCCCATCCACAAAGTATACCAACATCAAATACAGTGTAAGCAGGGTTTATACTGTGGAGGAGGAACATACAAAGCAAAGGAATCATCTTATAAATATGTTAGAAACAATCGCAAGAAAGAAAAAAAAACATTTGAATACTTATCTTGTGGTTCATTTCATCTCTTGTTCACCCCTTTTCTTAACTCCCTTACTAGAGATTTTTCTCAGAGATGACTCCATCTCCAACATTTCATTCTTCCACAGCTGGACAAATGAAGTTGCAGATTAAGACTCTTAGTCACAAAGAATTTAAGAGTCTGTATGTAAGACAATTATCACACACAGCCCCTGCAAACACACAACTACCAAAGCAGTATTCATAGTTTCATTTTTTTCTACCGAAGCCAATGCATGAGGTTGCTTGCTTCTCAGGGTGCCTGTTTGGACCCCTTCCTGATGTTGCGGATTAATTTTACATCTCAGGTCCATTGTCAGCTACAAAGGATGGTAGGTTTAGCCCATGCATGAGACTGCCACAACCGAATGGTAGTGTGTCTCTCCTCTTGATGGCTTCCTAGGATCCCTCATGAGTGGCATGGAAGATTTGTATTGGAAATTCCTGGGGAAATTAAGGTATCCTAAGAACACCAACTCAGAATGCCTTTTGCAGGAGCAAACTTTGCCTTGCTGTCTGTTGCATGCCCAAGTTGAATAAGCACACTGGATGGGCAGCCTACCACTGGGTCCCCTGAATTTGAACTTTTGGATCATATTTCATGATAGCTCAAATTTTAGAGCCCTTTCAAACTATTCAAAAGCTTCAATAATCAACCCCCAGAACACCTGGCCATGTTAAAAGAAAAATAACCAACTTTTACCCAGCCAGTGTTCTACCACTAGAGCCATGCCTCCAACCCCTAGCACTTCTCTAAAATAGCTTTGGTAAGGTTGTGACTACCTTTACAAGGGCAGTGCTTATATCAGTCAAGAAGACTTACCTTCTGCAATTCTCCCACCTTATTTTACTTTTTCTTCCAACCTAAAGCACTGACTTTCCTATTCAGCAGTATCCAAAGGGTATTTTGATTAAAGAGTGTTTGGTTAAGGCAGTTTTTCAGTCACTGAACAAAACTTTTATACAGGAGATAAAGCACCCATCCACACATTCCTCTGAAAACAGTTACTAAAGAGGTAAATATTGACACCATGACTCATTTTTAAAATGCTTGTTCAATCATCAAGCTAGTAAAGGGACCTGCCACCACACAGACACAAACTTTTTTTTTTTTTAACGGACTGTAGGCTGGTCCGGAGTTTGATCTCATCTCTTTTTTTGCTCAAGGTTACCACGTTAGCCACAACTCCAGTAGTTTATTGTAGTGACCGCCTACTCGACCAGCGAGGAAAAACGACCACCACTCCAGGAGTCTTCTCAGATCACGCTTTATTGGAGAGCCTTTTAGTTGTAGGAGAGCTTGGGCGCGAGAGAGCGTGCACCCGAAATACAGCCGCTTATATAGGGAATTCGAACACGGGTCTTTTCTATTGTTGGTCGCCTGCCTTTTACCGTCACCAGGTGTCATGGGATTGGCTGGGGACACTACCGGGCTCGCGCACGCGCACAGCCCAGGCGTCCCGCCAAGCACCGTCTGGAGTGGTAATCCTCAAAACTGCAAGGGAGTGGGCGGAGTCTCGCCTCGGCTCCCTACAGTTTATCTTTTTGCAGGTTAGTTGGAAAGTCTTGTCTTTCCTGCCCGGGTAAACTTCAAACACAGATCCTCAAACTCAGCCACCTGAACATCTAGGATTACACTCAGCTTCACCTGAGTTCTTAGGTAACTTGTTTGCCAGTATTAAATACTTGTAAGTCTTTCTGTAGCATTGGCCTCCAACTACCACACAGATTCCCTTTCAAGTATTATACTTAGAGCTAATTTCTCCCATTCAATCCTTCCAGTGGCTCCTAGTTTTTTCCCACCTTGGCAGGATTTCCAATTAACAAACCTTGCTGATAAATAAAAGCACATATTCAAATAATCGATTTTGGAGATCAAAAGAATAAAACTAATTTGAACTGCTGTTTCTGGTTTCTAGCTTTAAGCACTTCGGGAAAATTTTAGGGGCTCCTAAATACCATATTTGTAAATATGATTCTTGAATGACCTACTATGAAGTCTCTCCTTACCTAAGGTATTTGAGAATGGTCAGGTGCAGGTTGGATAATTGAACCAAAGCACAGATTCCACTCCAGTTGGTCAGTAATATCTTCAACATTGGTCTTCTGCAATACCACCAGATATTTCGCCTGGCTATCATTAGTGCTTATTGCTCATCTCAAAGGGTTAGCCTTCACTACATCCAGGTAAGTATCCCAGAAATGTCAAATTTTCCCCAGGTATAGTTGGCCTTGAAAGAATGGAGCTAATCAGTTTCAGGGGTTTTTGAAATAGACTCTTCCTTTTGAGAAGAGCAACAGGGTGTTCCAAGTTGTCTTGATGACCTATCATGCATTTCATGCCCATGGGGTCTGAAATCCATGACAGCACAAATAGGACTACTTGTGTGGCCTCCCTGCCACACAGTCATAGCAGTACTTAGAATGTGGACAGAATCACCACAGTATTTACCTTGCTTATCCATTTCAATTTCAGTCCTGGTAGACTCAAAATTGGAAGTCATACACAGTGTCTTCTCCAAGACTGAAGTGGCAACCACATTGTAGGATTAACTAGAGGGTGGATTGAGGCCCTGGAGCCAAGCATGGTCACCATAAGGTCATTAAGACTGGAGTTCCCCATGCAGGATGTTTTCACAAGTCAATACCTGACAAACATTAGACACTTATTTGGGCAGTATGAAACTGAATCAAATTGATCAGAAACCCCCTCCTTACTAGAAGGCAATACCCCTCCCAACTAGAAGGGAAACCAGCTTTCCTGCTAGATAGAAACCCCCAAGACTCCTTCCCTCTTTGTAGGAAACTATTTAGGTGTAGGGTTTTTTTTGGTAGATCTTGGGGCTGAACTCTGGGCCTGGGTGCTCTCCATCTCAAGGCTAGTGCTCTACTACTTTAGCCACAGCATCACTTCTGGTTTTCTGAGTGGTTTATTGGCAAAAAGTCTCATGGAATTTCGCTGCCCAGCTTGGCTTTGAATCGTGATCCTCAGATCTTAGCCTCCTGAGTAGCTAGTATTACAGGTGTGAGCCACCAACACCTGTTTTTTTTATTTTTTATTGTTACTTCTATTTTCTTTTCTTTGTTTTTTATTGTGGAAATACTGTACAGAGGGGTTTACAATTACATGGGCAAGATAATGAGTACATTTCTTATCAAGCATTGTAGCCTCCTCCTTTGGTTTCCCTTCCCATCCCATCCTCCCTCCACCCACCACCTTTCCCTCCTCACCCCCCCACCAAAGTTGTAAAGTTCGTTTTCAACATAACAACTTGTATGTTTCATTGTTTCAATGGGTCCACCTGTATCCCTATTTAAACGATTTGATTTTTCCCTTTCCCTCCACAAATTACAACATCAAATACAGTGAAATCAGGGGTTATACCATGGCGGAGGGACATACAAAGCAACAAAGAAATAATCTTATGTGTTAGAAATAATCGCATGAAAGAAAAAAAAACATTTGAATACATATCTTAGGGTTAATTTCCCTAACATCAACTTAACTGACCTTTTCTGCTTGACTCAGACATATAGTTATTGCAAATAAGGGTAACCATGAGACCTATGTTCCTTTGGGTCTGGCTTACTTCACTTAATTTCTTTCCAAGTCTTTCCACTTCCTAACAAATGGGGCAATGTCATTCTTTCTGATGGAGGCATTGAATTCCATTGTGTATATATACCACATTTTCTTGATCCATTCATCTACTGAGGGGCATCTGGGTTGGTTCCATATCTTAGTTATGGTAAATAATGCTGCAATAAACATAGTCGTGCTGGTAGCTTTAGTGTGGTCTTCTTTGTAAACATTTGGGTAAATCCCAAAACCCGGATTGCTGCATCATAGGGGAGCTCTATGTGGAGTCTTTTGAGGAACCTCCATACTATTTTCCAAAGTGGTTGAACAAGTTTACACTCCCACCAACAATGCAGCAAGGTTCCCCTCTGTCCACATTCCCTCCAGCCATCTGTTGTTATCTGGTTTTTAATATTTTCCCTTTTTTGTCGGTTGTGACGCCTGAACTCTGGGCCTGGACATTGTCACTCAGCCCTTCAGCTCAAGACTATCGCTCTACCACTTGAGCCACAGTGCCACTTCTGGCTTTTTCTGCTTACATGGTGCTGAGGAATCGAACCCAGGTCCTAATGCATGCAAGGCAAGCACTCTACCACTGGGCCAACTTCCCAGCCCTTCATCTGAGATTTTAGTTAACTTAGTTGCCAATGTTCTATTGTTCTAAGGCCTTTGTGCAGCTTTGGCCTCCAATCACCACATGAACTCTTCCCTTTTCAGATAACATTTCTAGAACTAATTTTCCCATGCTATCCTACTAGACTATTTAGTTTATGGCTTTTAAAAAATCTTTTAACAAAACTCTTTTTTTGCCACTCCTGGGGTTTGAACTCAGGGCCTGGGCACTGTCACTCAGCTTCTCTTGCTGAAGGCTAGTGCTCTATCAGTTGAGCCACAGTGCCACTTCCAGCCTCTTCTGTTTATGTGGTGCTGAGGAATAAAACACAGGACTTCATATGAATGCTAGTTAAATAGTTTACCAGCCCCCAAACTACATTTTTTATTTATAGTAATCATCAGAATAAAACTGATTCATAAGCTGCTATTTGGTTTCTGGCTTTGAACTTTTTGGAAACTTTTGGGGAATCCCGAATAGGACCCATGAAAATATGAGATATGAATGACCCTTTAGGGAAGGGCTCTCTCCTTACCTAGTATAAAATGTTTGAGAATGGACAGGTAGGTGAAATGCTAGGGTGAAAGTGAAGGCCAATTGAACCAAAGCACAGGTTCTTCTCTAGTTGGCCAGGAAGGTCTCAAACTCTGGTCCTCCACAATACCATCAGACATTTCCCCTGGCTATGGTTAGTGCATACTGCTCATCTCTTCACAGGATCAGCCTTCACTCATCCTGATAAGTTTCCCAGAAATGCCAATTGTCCCCCCAACCTAGACAGGCAAGGGGTATAGTTGGCCTTGGGAAGATGGGGTTTTTGTCTTAGATCCTTACTCTCGTGAACAGCAACAGCAGGGTCTTACAAGTTTCCCCAGGCCGTGTTTGACCAACAGATCATGCACTCCATGCCCTTAGGGATCAGAGGTTCATCACAGTGGGAAGTGGACCACTTGTTTTTCTGGCCTTTGTGCCACACAATCTTAACAGTAATGGTGGACAGAATATTTAATCCATTTCACCCAAGCATCTTTCTTGTTGTTGGTTGTGGGACTTGAACTCTGGGCCTGGGTGCTGTCTCTGAGCTCTTTAGCTCAAGACAAATGCCCTACCACTTGAGCCACAGCATCACTCCCAGTTTTCTGGTGGTTAATTGGAGACAAGAGTCTCAAGGGCTTTCCTGCCTGGGCTGGTTTTGAACCCCAACCCTCAGATCCTGAGTAGCTAGTATTACAGGTGCAAGCCATTGGCACCCAGCTTTTGACCTAAATTGTAAGTGTATCCTGAAAGTCTGCTTCTGAAACAGTTTCCAATGCCATACATCTGTGGATCAGCTATAGGATCCATCCAAGCCTCAGAGTCAAAGTGGGTCAGCTGAAGGAGTTTAGTGAGTAGGATATTTTGAGTTCTCCCTGAAAATCATTTATAGTGTTCTCAGACCTTTTTCAACATTCTTCCAGTGGATTATCAGGAGCAGGTCTATGGATCCATTTTTCTTGGGTTCCTTAGGTCTACAATTCTTATTCCCCATTTTATCAGGTCTCTTGTGATTTCAGTTTTGGGTGCACTTAATCCTCCCTATTGTAAGTTTCTTGTGCACCCCTTTCATATTCAACTCTCCCCTTATTGGGAGTTGTCAAATATGTCTTCCTCCAGCTCCCACATTTTTTTCTTGGGCCAGAGAATGAACACGCAGGTCAAGACTCAAATTCTCTTTGTGCCTAAGACATATTCAGACCATGAAAATTCCCACCAACAAGGTACTATACTCTAGTCAAATTTTTCTTCTCATGGTCAATGCTTGAGGTTACTTTTTATTGGGGTGCTTCCTTGGGCCCCTTCCTGACATTGCTGATAAACTTTCCATCTTGGGTTCATCATTAACCACATGGGAGGGTGTTTAACCCAGCTTGAGCTACCTCAAAAAGGATGTGTCTCCTCCTGAGGGGTTCCCCTTGAGTAATAAGGATCCTGGACAAGTCCCCAAATTGTTGGGAATAATCCCATAGTGTACCCCAATATCCCAGGAAAGACCATCAACTTGAAAGAACTTTGAATGGCAAAGTTATTTCTGTGAAAGGGCATGTTACTGACAGGAAGCCAATTAAGCAACCGGCCCTGGTGTCTGCACGGGGTCATCGCCCCACCACCCCGCTTTGGGACTGGGGTCCAGTGCTGAGAGCCTCTCATCGTGGGAAACAGGGTGCGGCCGGAAAGGGCACTGCCCCCCTCCTGTCATGCAACGCACCTTTGTGTGGAACCTGGCACAAAGCCATTCATAGACGACCTGCTTCTGAGTCGGGGTTTCATAAGTAGCAGAGCAGCTCCCTTGCTGCGATCTATTGAAAGTCAGCCCTCCACACAAGGGTTTGTCTTTTCACCCCCACCCCCACGTGGGCGGGCAGTTGTCCTGAGCCCTTCCAATACCAGTGGGGTGGGGATCAGGGCGGTCCCCTTCCCATCCATCCCGTTTGGGGTGGGGCCTCCTCCTTCCCCTTGCTCTCTCTCCACTCTCCCATCCGCGTGGCTGTCGGGCCTCTCACCAGCACACCCCGGCCAGCCCGAGGCTGGGGTTGTGTATGTGTGAGGCTGGGCCGGTGTGGCATGGGGGAGGGGGTGGATGTGCAGTTCCAGAGTGCTGAGTGGGAATCTGCCCAGGTTTTACCCTTAAGGAGTTACTACTTGTCTTGATCAGAAGTTGTGCTCACAGTCTTGTTCAATTGTCAATTTTGAAGCTCAGCTGGCTATTTTCAAAGGGGTTAACAGTTTCAGAGCAAACAACTAAACCAGGACAACCAGGCCAGAAATTTTTAGAAAAATCTTAGCTTGTGCTCTATGAGTTAATCCATGCCTCAAAAGTCTCTAGAACCATTCTAGTAACAGGATATTCTTTAGTTAAAATAGCTTTTTGTAAGATGGCTATTCTTAGTTGCTTTACTTCAAGCAATCACTTGGAGAGAAAAGATTCTAACTCCTACAGAGTCCATTCCCAGACAGAATTTATTGTCAGCAGCTCACTCTTTGGAATGGAGGCTTATGAGCTTCGAGGTGAAACAGCTTATTCACATATTGCCTTGGTTCCCTTAGGCAAACCCACCTCAGTGGGTGGTTATGAAACCAACAACTGTGTGTGGCTGCTTCATATAAAGAACCTGCCTTGTACTTCTGCTCCTATGGATACTAGAAAGAGGAGGCACATAGCTGTGGATTTAAGCACACATATTGAGGACATAGCAAAGAACACAGAGCGGGCTGCAGCATTTTCAGAGCTATAGATGAATCAGTCAGATCCTAGCGGCTTGGCTGACCACAGGGCACTTTCTTGATGCCACATTTCTGAGGCAGAGCATTTCCAAGCTGCCAAGACACTATGGTAGGAAGATGCCTGAAGGAGAATTTTTGGTGGGAAGGAAAAGTTGAAAGTTTGGTCTTAGGTTTTAGAAAATGCAAGCCACTTTCTTAATTGCTTGAGGCAGCTAGCAGATCAACATATTTTCTAGCCCTCTAGATGAAGAGTATGAGAACACTTCCCACATCTTAGTTAATCCTGCCTGCCTGGCAGTCTTCTATTACCTCTTACAGTAGTTAAGCAGCTTTTAAGAAGTCTTACAGGGTGCTCATTACATTATTCTGGGCGCCCTTCTGCTGGGCTAAACCCCCAGCCCCTCAGGTTTGTTTTCTTTAAAGAATACGAGAGCAGAAAATTTTTTTTAAAAAATAAGTTTTTTCTTGTGAAAATACCGTAGAGAGGGGTTACAATTACATGAGCATTGTTGCCTCCTCCTTTGTTTTTCCCTTACCATCTCTGCCCTCCCATCTCCACGACTACACTTCCTCTACCCCACCTCCCCCCACTTCAACTCACCTCCCCATTTCACCCCCATCTTCCCATTTCACCCCCACCTCACCATTTCACCTCCCCACCTCTCCATTTCAACCCCCCTACCACCCCGCTTCAAAAGTTGTAAAGTTTTTTTTCACCATAGCGTGTTGTACATCTCATCTCACTGTATCCCTATTGAATCAATTTGTCTTTTTCCCTTCCTATCTCCCCCCTAAAACAGGTTTTCTTCAAAGCGAAGAGAGAGAAGTGAAAGAGACCCCTCAGCAAAAGGAGAAGCCAAAAGCGGATCTGAAGAAGCCCACATCCCTGAGTATATATAGAGCCCTTTGACTCTGCCCTGTAGGGCGTGTTCCTGGATTGATTGGTCAAGGGGTGGGCTTGTGCTGCATGGCATCTCGTGATTGGTGTCCCAGTCTCGGAGCATGAGTAGGAAGTTTCCTTATTGGATGCCCCATCTCAGAGCACAAGTGGGGAAAACACTTTTGTTGGATGGAAGGTAAAGGGTCACGCCCCAGACCATAGTCAGAAACAGAACATGCATTAGCACGTGTAGCCTGATAGGAACAAGGTGTGTATTTTTTGCTGAATCATTCATCCCCACCGTGATGGAGCCAATTCCAACCATCACCTGTTATCCATAACTACCCAGCTGAAATGGTTTAACTCTCTCTGAGTGGCACATCTACACTTGTTACTCACAGGGTGCTGGAATCCCATGAAACACTATGCTGACAGAGAGACTGAATGCCTAAATAGCTGTTTGAAGCAGCAAAGCCCTCTGACCTAAACTTGTATACTTACCTTGAATGCAACTTGATTTCTCCTTACAGAGGGCAAATTCAGTTCTTCTTTGAGCTAATATGGTAAGATACCGTTAGCAAATCTAGGGCAGAGAAATAACTGGACTGTATTTCTACAGCCAGGTGAAGTAGGGGCCACTATTCCTGAGTGCTTGTATTATCTTAATAGTCCTGTATTTTGTTGTGGGAAGTACTTTCTCCTGAAGGTACATTCTGAGCTAAATTCAGGCCGAAGATCGTATTTGTGCATCTGAAAGCATATACTTAGGAATTTAACTACAGATGAAGCAAGTTCTTAGTAGCAGAACAGTGTGTTCTTTATATAACTGGTAATGTCATTTTGAAAGAAAAATTATGAAGGACCGATAACTGACTTGTTGAGTGATGACCCTTTGTACAACTACCTAAAGGATAATATATATATATATATATGTATATATATGTATATATATATATATATATATATATATATATATATATATATATACTAAAAAGCAATACAATGTATTTTCTGTGAGTGTATATCCACAGTGTAGGTATCTTAAGGAAAGGAGAACTCAAATGGATCATAACAATGCAACTAGTAATTGTTTAATCTCTTATCTGTTGAAAGTCCAGAGGAAGACAGTAAAAGCATGAAGATTCCAAGAAGATGGAGGTATACCCCAACGTTAGGATACAGCCCTCACTGTCTTGGCCCAAGGTGTAGGCTAAAATGCCCTTAATCACTTTCAAGTTCCAGAAAGTGAGGTGAAGGAACAGAAAGAAGGAAATAAAGAAATACAGAACATGTGCAGACTGTTCTTTAAGACAATATTCTAGAAGCTATCAGGTAACATTTTTCTCTGTATTGTTATCTAAATATTATCACTAGTGGGAAATGTTATCATTATTTTAATTAGCCTGGAGTTCAGTTAAATGGAAAGGTGTCTCTATTGATTCAGAAAGGAAGGGTGGATATTATGGTAGACACCTGAGATGTTTTGCTATGTATATCAAGGGCTATAGACCTCACCTGTAATGTTTTACTGTTTTGTAAACAGAATAGATGATGCATTTTGTGTGCAACTAGAAACTACTTTGAAGCTTAAGAAAAAGAGGAAACATATCTCAGATGCTACATATGTTATTATATTTTTTAAATGTGTATGATAACATCCAAATTACAGCAAATTGAGTATTTTGTACAAAAGAGATGATTTCCCTGAGCCTTCTCTCGTTACATTAAAAAAACAGCTTCAAACACTTAAGTGAGATATAGTTTTGAACCCAGGTTTATTGCTTACTGGCAATTTAAATTGTTTTCCGAACCTGGGGTTGTTTTTTCTTTTTGTATCAGTAATTGTGTTCAAATGCAAGCAACTCAAAATTTATCATCTTTCTTAAACTTTGTATTAGCATTACCTAGTTATATAAGTGGATTACATTTTGATATATCCACATAGGTATACAATGTACCCTGATTATATTTACTCCTTCATCATTCTCTTTCTTCTCCTCTTCCAGGTTTTCTTATCTTAATTATTTTAAGAATACAGAATAGTAGTAGTAAGTATAGTTAAAATATTGTATACATTCAATGTCCACACTCTTTTCATCCTCCAAGATTAAAATTCTATATTCATTAAAATAATTTTCCACTCTCCTCTGCTTCAAGATCTCCATCAAGTACAATTTTACTTCCTGTCTCTATCAATTTGACTGTTCTATGTAACTGATATAAGTAGAATTATGCAATATTTGATCTTTTTATCACTGACTTTGAGGAGACTGAGGCCTGAGTGACTCCCTGTTGAGCTAGCTGTCATCTTCTGAAGTATGAGTTATGCAGCTGAAGATGAGCCTGGCATAGGAATGAACAGAAAAAGCAATTCTTGGGCACTAGGAACATAAACAATCCTTGAGAAAATAGCAGGCAGGCAGGTGCTGGAGGGCATGGTGACCCCAGCACTAAGGCCACAGGTGGTGTTTGTTTAAGAAAGGAACCCTGCAGTTTAGCACACACCTCCATGAGACTCCCTGTTGTGCAAGCCAACCATTTAAAGTGTGTCAGCCCTAGGGGCTGGGAAGGTGGCTCAGTGGTAGAGCCCTTGCCTTGCATGCCTGAGGCCCTGGGTTCAATTCCTCAGCACCACATAAGCAAAAAGAAAAAAAGCCGGAAGTGGCGCTGTGGCTCAAGTGGTAAAGTTCTAGCCTTGAGCTGAAGAGTGGAGGGTCAGCGCCCAGGCCCAGAGTTCAGGCCCCACGACCGGACCCCCTCCCAAAAAAAGTGTGTCACCCCTCTGATCTAACCAACAGCCTGTTTCTGCTTTGTAGTGTGCCAATCATACTATAGAATTGTATTATGATTTCCCCACGACATGTAATAATTTGTAGTAAGATGCTGTGATGTATACAAAGTCCCTGCCTTCCCTAAAAAAGTGTATAAAAATTACTATAACCCTGGGTTCAGGGCCTCTTAGCATTACCTGGTGCACGGAGGACCAAGCTGGAGCTTGCAATAAAAACTCCTTTGCTTTTACATTGGTGAATGTATCTGATGGTTTTTTGGGTAAGGATTTCTGAATTCGGTTTTACAGCTTATTTCATTTACCAGTGTCCCCAAGATTCATCCATAATATAGCATCTGTCACAACATAGTTCTTTTAAAAGTTGAAGTAATATACCATTGTATGTTTAAACCACATTTATTTTATCTATTCATTTTTTGATAGCCATTTGTATTGCCTCCGTGTTTTAGTATTGTAAAAAATGAATATGTGTGTTCAAAGATTTCTTCAAGACCTTGCTTTAGATCTTTAGAGTATATGACCAAAAGTGGAGCCATTGTATAATATGACAATTCTCTTTTCTTTCTTTGTTTGTTTGTCATGGTCTTGAACTCAGGGCCAGGTCACTGTCTCTGAACTTTTCCTCAAGGCTAGTGTTCTAATACTTTCAACTACAGGTCCACTTCATGTTTTCTACCCAGGCTAGCTTTGAACCTTGATCCTTGGATTTCAGCTTCCTGTCCTGAGTGGTTAGGATTATAGGCATGAATGATCTTGTTTTTAATTGTTTGAAAAGATGCCACATTATTTCCCATAGAAAGGTTCCAATTTTATCACACTTTTGTCAGTATCGTTACTTTGTTTTTTGTAGTTATACTAATTCATATGAAATGGTCATATTCTTCATTGTTTTGACTTACATTTTTCTGGTGAATAGTGACGTTAACAACTTCTTCATGTGCTTGTTAACACTTTAATTGTCTTTTCTGGAGAAACATCTGAGTTCTTTGCACATTGTCAAATCAGGTTGTTTGTTGTTGTTGGGAGGATGTTCTTTGTATATTCTTGATGTGAACCACTCATCAAATATATGCTTGCAATGGCTTTATCCCATCTTGTGTTGCTTATATGGACATTGATGATTGCATCCTTTGGTGCATCCTGTTTTGTGTTTTCCTACAGTGACTGACCCTTCTCTGATGTCAGTTTCCAGTATGTCTTCTGGTCCTGTAACTATGAACCATCATATTGATTTGCACTCCTGTTTTTTAACAATGAACTAAAGCTACATAATAATGCTCTGGTTGCCAGTCGGCTCCCATTTTTGGATCTCTTTCCCTCGGCATTTAGTAAAAAGCCTTGGGGCATATCCACAACATATTAGGTCCTAAACACCCTGTAGAAAGTTGCAGCCATTAAATTTAGTTAGTTCTGATGGAAATATGAGACTTCCAATTTCTAAAATAAGGCAAATAAGATGAAAATTGATACAGAATATTTTTTTTAAATTGCCAGTCATAAGGCCTGAACTCTGGGCTTGGGCACTGTTCCTCAGCTCTTCAGCTCAAGGCTAGTGCTCTACCACTTGAGCTACAGTGCCATTTCTGGCCTTTTCTGTGTATGTGGTACTGAGGAATCAAACCCAGGGCCTCATGCATGCAAGGCAAGCACTCTACCCCTGAGCTGCTTTGCAATGCTTGATAGGAAATGTACCTATTACCTTGCTCACGTAACCTTAACTCCTCTGTACAGTATTTTTACAATTAAAAATTTGCCGCGGACCGGGTTCTGTCGGGACGACGGAGGACACCTAGGGGAGGAACTGGAATAGGTGGGGAGATGGCAAACAGACAACTCACACACAAGAGGAGTGGATGCTGAGTGCTGAGTGCTGAGTGCTGAGTGCTGAGTGCTGAGTGCGATTTAATGCAGAGGATAACAAACTTTTATAGCAAAAAGTCTCCATAAGAAAGGGCAAAAGGTTACATAATCTTGCTGCAGGGCTTCATTCTTGGGCGGTCACCAGCTGGTCGCCTGAAAGGGCAAAAGGTTACACAACCTTGCTGCAGGGCTTCATCCTTGGGTGGTCACCAACTGGTCGCCTGATAGGCACTTGTTTCCGGCTTATCTCTAAGAAATATAATGGGTTTTGATGTTTGTCACCAACTAACCATTACCTTATTTCTATAGAGGCCTTAATTGTCCCATAAGATCTTTTCTCTTCCTTCTTTAATAATAAACACCAAGGAGACTAGATTTAGCAAGTCTCTTAGTAAATGAGGAAGTTCTTTCTCCTAAGTAGTTATCTCAGCAATTGCCATACATTCTTTCTGTTCTAGCCGCACCTACAACTTTTTGTAAATCTCTTACAAACAATTCCTTCTGCTGAAGTGACTTTGTGAAACCCCCAATACTTTTATATTTGCTTATGACTTGTCTACTAGCCTCCATAAGAGGGGCTTTAGGTTAGCACTTAACTCTGGTGAGTTAGTCATATTTTTAAGACACTCATCAGATTTTGGAGTCGTCAACACTCTTAAGAAAGAGCTTTGTATAGGGAAACATTGACAATGAGCAAGTACAAAGAGCAGTAGAAACAGTAAAAGATTAATAGGCACTCTTATGAGGAAAAGATAGGCAAAAACCACATCTTTCCTAGGGGCTTTGCCAGCCTTTTCCCAGGAATAGGCCTCTTAGAAGCACTATTCTCCGAGGTAGACTTCGGTGAAGTCCCAAAACTTGGAGATAGGTTTCTGTAAAGCCCCATTCTCTGAGGTAGACTTCGGTGAAGTCCCAGAAACTCAGAGATAGGTCTCTGAAGCCCCTATCATGGTCTGATAGATGGTTTCCCATGCTAAGCAGACTCTACTGGGGTCAGCATGGCATTTGCCCCCTTTTTTTTTTTTTTTCAAATGTGCCAGAAAATTTCATCTCGTATACAGGAGATGGAGCGGAAGACTAGTTTGAAGAGGACTGGAAAGACAAGAATGCATATAACAATTAGTGTTATGACTCCAAATGTAACCAAGTAGTGCCACCAATCTAAAGGAATAAGACTTTTTAATCCTTTCTGTAAGTCTTCTGCTAAAGAATTTATCTCTGCGGTTTCCAAATGAGCTTGACTAAGGGCTGAGATGTCTTCCTGTAGCTGTCCTATATCATGAGTTAAGCTATTGTCCTTCCAGATTCCTTGTAAATGCACTTTGGTAGCTTCCCAATCTAAGCTGTCATTATAAGGCAATGGGGTAACACAAATATATTTAAATGTCTGATGACATCTAGTGGTCAGCTGGGTTTTAAGATTATTAACTTCAGTACCTAACTTTAAGACTACTTCCTCCAAAGCCTCTAGTTTGCTGTCTAATTTTTGATCAATGATTTGCTGCTCTGTTAAGGCTAGAGAAACATTCTTATTTAACTCATTAACAAAATGTGCCGAGTGCACTTGTTGTACTAGCGAATTGGTGGATACAGCAAGCGAGGTTACCAATGCTATAAGGGAAGCAATTCCAAAAATCAATGCTGCAACAAATCTTTTTGGTCGTATTAATTCATACAAAACACGAAGTGTTTGCAAAGCAGAATTATCAAACCAAGGATCATCATGTAAATTCACAGGAAGCATTACATATTCAGGTCTTTTTACAATAATTACTACTGAAAATTCTTTATCTAAGGAAGCATCAATACAGTTAGTCAGCCGACAAGAGTAACATTGAATTAAAAAGGAATTTACTACATGTGTAATATTAATTTTTTTTATCACTCCCAATTAAAGCCGCATATGGATAAGACAAACAAGCTCTTAATGCAATTGACTCTGGTAGGTTAGCTTTGGGCTTTTTTAGCAATACCATATTTGCAGCTGCAACAAATCTAAACAAATTTTTATGGGTAACCGTGGTTCCATAATGACTAGATTTAGCAACCCACATTGGGGTGACAAACCCAGGCGTGAACCAACGCCTTACCGGTTCCGGGCCAACCGGAGCTCTATAACCTGTGAATTTCACTTTCTCATTCTCTTTTAGATATTTTTTATAGTCATGAGTTGGGTTGGCAATGGAAAAATCAAATACCAAATCTGTAGTACCCCTAGGCCAATGTACAGAGGCCAAATGTGGAAATCCACAATCCAACCATGTTGGAAGTTCTTTTTCTGTTTTGCTGTCCCAAAATTGATCTTTATCCCGGGAGGTTGTTAAACAATTTGGAAAAGGCATGCTAACATTGTTATCTTTGTCAAAGTTATCATTATAATTAAAATACCCAAGTGTTTGAAAACTCAACTCCCACATCACCCTCTTACTGCTAGAAGCAGTGTTAGTCTTATCAGGTGCATCAGCATAAAGGGTCCTGTAGTTAACAGGCAAGCATGCAAAGGGAGCACGGCCTTTTAAAGCCAAGCATATAGGGGTGACATCAGATCTTCCCTCATAATCTGGAATGCCCCCTAGTATAGAGGTATCATTCATTAGCACTTTTATGTTAGATGGGTGAGTCCAGCCCACGGGATGAAGCAAAGGTGGATCAGGAACATACGCCCAATACATTGTACAAAAAGTGTACTTCACCTGTAAAGAAACAAGAGCAAGCATGGCTAAAAACATGTTTTTCAGATTGGGTTGATTTCCGGTGGCCTCAACAGTGTGTCGAGCTTCCTCGCACAACTTCTGGATCTGTTCCCACGTAGGTGGTGCAACGATGTTTGTAGAATCAGCCTGCGGTGGTGATAGAGAGAAAGTCTTCATCTTCTGCACCAGTTTTCTCTCCCGATGTATTTTCACTTTCCTCCTGACTCTTTTTTGGGCCCGAGAAAGGCCTGATGAGTCTGTCTGGGACCCAAATGGGGGATTCTGCATCCTGTGGGAAAACACAAGCATAGCCTCTCCCAGATGTTAACAGGATGTCTGGCCCACGCCAGGTTCCAGTGAGCAGATCCTTCCATTTTACTAAAGGAAAAGTTGTAGTTTTTTCCATGCCCCAATGTCTCATCATCGGGGTGATTCCTTGCTCATCAGCATTGAAATAATTGAGGACCAGCAAAGCATGGTTAAGAGTGTAATGGGGGGAGTATTGCTTCCCTCCTCCCCGTCTAATTCTTGTCAATTGATTTTTTAAAGTCTGTTGAGCCTGTTCTATGATTGCTTGGCCTTGTGGATTATACGGAATCCCTGTTTTGTGCACGATTTTCCATTGTGCACAAAATTTAGCAAAAGCTTTGGAGGTGTATGCTGGTCCATTGTCTGTTTTTATTTCCTTAGAAATTCGTAGTTCCACAAAGGCTTTAATCAAATGTTGAATAACATCTTTCACAGCCTCTCCAGAATGGGCTGTAGCAACCATGGCATGAGAATAAGTATCTATACTAACATGGACAAAGGCAAGTTTCCCAAACTCTGTTACATGGGTAACATCCATTTGCCACAACATTTTTGGCTTTAAGCCTCTGGGATTAACTCCCATTTTTTGTGGATGAAAAACTTCCGGGCATGCCTCACATTCCCTGACAATTTGTCTTGCCTGTTCTCGAGACACTTGAAACATCTTTCTTAAGGCATTAGCATTTTGATGATGTAGTTTATGACTTTCCTGAGCTTCTTCTAAAGCTGACATTACAGGACCTCCCTTAGTTAATAAGTCTGCAAACTTGTTACCTTGAGACAAAGGCCCAGGGAGATTGCTATGCCCCCTGATGTGACCCACAAACACCTTTGCCATTCTTTGTTGTAATAGCTGTTGTAATTGTACTAAGTATTCTTTAACTTTAGATTGACCAGTAACTAAGGCTGTTTCAATGGCAGGGAACAAGGAAACTACATAGCGGGAATCTGTGTAAAGGTTAAATTCCTCTGAATAATTTTGAAAGGCTAGCAGAACTGCAATAAGTTCTGCCTGTTGTGCAGATACAGTTGGGTCACAAGATATTAATGGTGGTCTTGTACTGCAATAAACCACAGACTTTCCACTAGAAGATCCATCTGTAAAAATAGTTAATGCCCCTCCCAAAGGCTCTTTAACCACAACCTTTGGAAATATCACAGGAGTTTCAGTATAAAATTGTAACAAAGGATGTTGGGGCATATGAAAGTTTATTTTACCTGTATAAGTTAACACAGCAATTTTCCAATCATCAACAAATTGTATCAAATTATCTAATTGTTTCTTATTATAGGGAACAATAATGTTAGGTATCTCTTGGCCAAATAATTCTCTAGCTCTTAATCTAGCCTTTAAAATCAAATTAGCACATAAGAAGGCATATGAAGCAACTATTTTTCCGGGGTTATGGGAATAATGGATCCATTCCAGTATCCCATCCTGCCAAAAACATCCCGTGGGAGTAAAGCTTGTAGCCAGAATTATGAAGGACCATGTTTGTGTAATATTAATTTGCTGTATTTTAGCTGTATTCAATGCTTCTTCTACCAATCTTATACAGGATAAGGCTGCAGGAATTATTTCCCTGGTAGATTTAGGATGAGGATCTCCATTCAACATTTTCATCAAAGGATCTAATTGTCCTGTAGTTATTTTTAAACTAGGCCGAATCCAATTAAGATTTCCTAATAATTTTTGGAAATCATTTAATGTTTTCAGTTTATCTATTCTAATTTGTGTCTTTTGGGACATAATATAATCATGTCCAATCACCTTTCCTAGATAATTTAAAGGTCGTTCATGTTGAACTTTATCAGGAGCTATTATTAACCCAAATTTTGTTAATTGTTCTATCATATCCTGTAATATTTTCTCTGTCTTTTCTCTAGTTTCCTCAGCCATAAGTATATCATCCATATAATGAATAATATATGCCTCTGGATATTTTTCTCTAACTTTTTCTATAGCCCTCTTTCCATATTGTTGACATAAGGTAGGGCTGTTTTTCATGCCCTGATGTAGCACTTTCCATTGGTACCTATTATAAGGTTGTTTAAAATTAGCTGAAGGGACACTGAAAGCAAATCTCTTGGAATCCTCTGGCTGTAATTTTATTGTAAAAAAGCAATCCTGTAAGTCTATTATTATTATATATCTACCCTGTGGGATTGCAACAGGAGAGGGCAGGCCTGGTTGAAGGGCTCCCATGTCATGCATGGTCTTATTAATTGCCCTTAGATCTTGTAATAATCTCCATTTTCCTGACTTCTTTTTTATTACAAAAATTGGAGTATTCCATGGACTAGTAGTCTCTTCTATCCTTCCTTGACTTAATTGTTCTAAAACTAAATCCTGTATGGCTTGAATCTTTTCTTGAGTTAGGGGCCACTGATTAATCCATACAGGGTCATCACTTTTCCATATTATTTTGTCAGCATAAAGCTGTTCCTCAGTGGCCCCTATGAAAAATTTTGCTCCTTCGATGAGGAGTCTATTTGCCCTATTTGAACATTCATGTCCTGCATGATGTCCCTACCCCATAAAGAAAAAGGCAAGCTTGGGATAACATAAGGTTTGAAGTGGCCTTGCTGCCCTTCACACACCCATTTGAGTTTCTGAGCTGACTGAGCTACATTAGAAGCCATCCCTAATCCTATTAGGGAGGAAGAAGTCTCTTGCACTGGCCATGCCGTAGGCCAATCTTTTCCAGCTATACAGGATCTGTCAGCCCCTGTGTCTAGGAGTCCTGTTATTTGTTTTCCATTGACCTTAATGTCCTTGTAAGGCCTTTCATCTGTAATTTCCAGAACCCAGGCTACAGTATCTGTGATGCCAAACCCTCCTTCTCTGTTTTGAGTCAAGGTGGGATTAGGCAACTTTAAATATGAAAGTAAAAGTATCTGGGCTATCCTCTGCCCTTTATGAATTTGAATAGTCTCTTTTAAAGACCTTATCATGACTTTTATAGTGGTAGGACTGTCTGAGTCTATTACTCCTGGTAAAACCTCAAAATTCTTTTTATAGTTTGAACTCTGGCCCATTATTAGGCCCATTACTCCTGAAGGGAGTTCCCCTTTTACGTTTGTCTCTAACAATACAACCCCATTATCTCGGGATATGATATGATCTTGAGTGGCAGCCAAGTCCAATCCAGCACTCCCTGGAGTGGCTCTGGGCAAGTCATGAATAGTTTGCTTTAGTTCCTCTCTTGGGGAGGGGCTGAGAGGTTGCCCCTCCGTCCGTTTTTTGTTTCCTCTTGAAGAGGAGTTCCGTCTTTATGGAACTTAGATCTACATTCACTTTTCCAATGGTACCCTTTTTGACACCGAGCACATAACTCTGGTGCTTTTCCTAATCCCTTCTGTTGCTTTTGAGCTCTACACTCCTTTTGAACGTGGCCTGGTTTGCCACAATTATGACATACTCTTTGTTCAGGATTATATCCTGAGCCTCTGGTTACCTTTTTCACATATGTTTGAAAAGGCGTTTCTTTTATGGCAGCAGCATACGCAAGTCCCTGTATCATAGCAGGAGAAGCATCTATGCAAGCCTTAACATAGTCTTGTAGGCCTCCTGTTTTCCTCACTGGCCTGATTAATTCCTGACACACAGTGTTAGCATTCTCCCATGCCAATTGTTTGAGAATGATTTGAGCTCCCTCAGAAAGAGGGAACATTCTTGTAATAGCTTCCTCCAACCTAGCTATGAATTCCTCATATGGCTCCTCAGGCCATTGCTTAATTCCTGATAGAACAGTGGTCTTTCCTTCCCCTAACTTTTTCCAGGCTGTAATAGCAAGCTTAGTGATGGTTTCTAAAATCTCCTTTGAGAGTTTAAGTTGTTTTCTAATGTCTGCATAATCCTCCTGACCAGTTAACATGGAGACTGTAGGCTTAGGGCCTGAATTTGTGAATAATCGCCTTTGCACTTCTCCTTTAACAAGGTCCTCATATTCTGTTCTCCATAATATGTGTTGCCCCGGGGTTAGCACTGACTTTGCAGTTTGATACCAATCATAAGGAGTTAGCCAATCGGTTGCTATGGAGTCAAGGATTGTTAAAGTAAAAGGGGCAGAAGGACCCATAGTTTATACTGCTGTTTGTAATTCTTTTAGTAATTTTAAGGATAATGGCTCCCACTGAGGTGCGCCATGGTCTAGGTCAATAACAGGGAAAGTGAACGTAGTATCACCGAGCTATTTTGCCTCTAACATAGCTACTCAAAAACCTGTGAGCGGAAGTGCGGGCGTTTTCACTTCTTCAGTATTATTGTCCCCGTCTCTATCTAAATCTATACATGGTTTTTCCCTATTATTTAAGTTTGTAGCTTTCATCATTGTGCCATAGTTTTGACACTGATTGGAGCTCTTTAACTCAGAGGTTTCTTTGACTGCGGGACGTGCCTCCTCGGCTAAGTATTTTTGCTCAGTCTTCTCCTCCATAAGATCTCTTATCTGAGTCCATAATGAATAGACTGTCATAGGGACTGCTGCTCAGCCATGAGCTCGGTAGAACTCTTTTATCCCTTGTCCTACTTTTTGCCAATCTTGTAGAGAAAGGCTGCCTTCCTCTGGGAACCAAGGGTTAGTTTGTAACACAAAATTATAAAATTTTTTCACTGTTGCTGTGGAGGTCTTAATGCCTCGTGCTTTTAGCATATGTTTTAAGATAGAGACAAACTTATTCTTATTTTTAGAAGATGAATTCCCCATGATTTACTCGTTATCTTTCTCAGTCACAACTGAGGGGCCTACAGTACCCCAACGAGCTTCTGGCTACTATTCCAGGTGAAAGGAAAAGAGAGAGAGATGCTTACCTCCCAAGGTTCCTTGACTGAAGAAACTGCTTCGTGCCCTGCTCTGTGCCCCACGTTGGTCACCACCTGCCGCGGACCGGGTTCTGTCGGGACGACGGAGGACACCTAGGGGAGGAACTGGAATAGGTGGGGAGATGGCAAACAGACAACTCACACACAAGAGGAGTGGATGCTGAGTGCTGAGTGCTGAGTGCTGAGTGCTGAGTGCTGAGTGCGATTTAATGCAGAGGATAACAAACTTTTATAGCAAAAAGTCTCCATAAGAAAGGGCAAAAGGTTACATAATCTTGCTGCAGGGCTTCATTCTTGGGCGGTCACCAGCTGGTCGCCTGAAAGGGCAAAAGGTTACACAACCTTGCTGCAGGGCTTCATCCTTGGGTGGTCACCAACTGGTCGCCTGATAGGCACTTGTTTCCGGCTTATCTCTAAGAAATATAATGGGTTTTGATGTTTGTCACCAACTAACCATTACCTTATTTCTATAGAGGCCTTAATTGTCCCATAAGATCTTTTCTCTTCCTTCTTTAATAATAAACACCAAGGAGACTAGATTTAGCAAGTCTCTTAGTAAATGAGGAAGTTCTTTCTCCTAAGTAGTTATCTCAGCAATTGCCATACATTCTTTCTGTTCTAGCCGCACCTACAACTTTTTGTAAATCTCTTACAAACAATTCCTTCTGCTGAAGTGACTTTGTGAAACCCCCAATACTTTTATATTTGCTTATGACTTGTCTACTAGCCTCCATAAGAGGGGCTTTAGGTTAGCACTTAACTCTGGTGAGTTAGTCATATTTTTAAGACACTCATCAGATTTTGGAGTCGTCAACACTCTTAAGAAAGAGCTTTGTATAGGGAAACATTGACAATGAGCAAGTACAAAGAGCAGTAGAAACAGTAAAAGATTAATAGGCACTCTTATGAGGAAAAGATAGGCAAAAACCACATCTTTCCTAGGGGCTTTGCCAGCCTTTTCCCAGGAATAGGCCTCTTAGAAGCACTATTCTCCGAGGTAGACTTCGGTGAAGTCCCAAAACTTGGAGATAGGTTTCTGTAAAGCCCCATTCTCTGAGGTAGACTTCGGTGAAGTCCCAGAAACTCAGAGATAGGTCTCTGAAGCCCCTATCATGGTCTGATAGATGGTTTCCCATGCTAAGCAGACTCTACTGGGGTCAGCGTGGCAAAAATTTATTTAAAATAAGATGAAAATTGAGAGCTTTGTAATGTAGAAGCACACCAAAACTCTAGGTATATATTTTTCTTCATATGAGTATTTAGACTTCTATGAAGCTAGAAATTTAAACTACTTGCAAGTTAATAATGAACTTGTCACATTTACATGGATGCTAAGCAATTTGTGATACTCTTGGGTCAGAGGCAAAAGGCACTTAATTTTTACAGCAATAGTGAAGTTAGTGATGTGTGTTTGTGTATTTATATATTTGAAGTAAATCTCCGAGCCCTCAGTGGTACTGAATGAGGTAAAGATAGCCAGATGAAACCTAAATAAACAACGGGTTCTGAGTTTGAGCAACTGCAATCTATATAATGAGCAATAGGCATGCCTGAACTTTACTCTGGAGGATGACAATAGCTTAGAAACAGCTTGTAAAAATATCTTTGTAAATATACTATAGAATAAAGAGCAGCTAGTGTTCACTTGGAGATATGCAAATACTTGAGACTGCTGTGGAATTGTTCTTTTTGTTTTGTTTCTTGAATATTCCTAGCTACCAAGACCCATACATATTTCTCATAATAAATACATAGCTCTCCTTAAAAGTGAGGCATGACAATTTGTTGAGATTACTTATTCTTTTGCTAGCCCTAAGCCTTAAGAAGAAATAGGGACTTAAATCCTATCTCGAGTACAAATTCTACAAAAGAAATAGATGGAGTTCATATTTTACACATCTAGAAACTTTTCTCTTAGAGCCATTTTTTAATGCAGGTGTGGAAGAAATTAAGGAAAAAATAGATCCACAAACATATTTTATGAAGATATTCTATGTATTTTAACAGTAATAAAGGATTACATTTCTGTATGTTAGCGTGTGAATATTTACAGAGTATGTACAGAAAACTGAAGTTTATTCCAGAACCTATCATGGAATAGAATGTAGCAAAATTTCTATATATTACTTGTATATTTATAGAATTCACCTGTCTGATTTCTCTCCTATTTTCATAAACAGAGCACCTGTTTTACACTTTGAAATACATTTTTCTACCTACAGCATTCTAGACACTTTGCTGTCTACTAAATATAGAAAAGATTCATGCACAACTCTCACCTTCAAGGAGCAGTTCTCAGTATCCCAAGTAGCTTGTGTTTATCCCCACCCCTTTCCACCCAGCTGTCAATCTAGGTGAGTGATGACTGAATTCTATAAGACAGAAAAACTCAGATAATTCACAGACATGCAGTTAGTATCCAATGGAACTTTCTTCACTTGGATTATGTATATGTATATATATATATATATATATATATATATATATATTTTTTTTTTTTTTTTGGTCGGCCGTGGGGCTTGAACTCTGGTCTTGGGCGCTGTCCCTGCACTCTTCAGCTCAAGGTGAGTACTCTACCGCTTAAGCCACAGTGCTACTTTTGGTTTTCTAGTGGTTTATTGGAGATAAGAGCCTCACAGACTTTCCTGCCTGGGCTGGCTTTGAACCGAGATCCTCAGATCTCAGCCTCCTGAGTAACTAGGATTACAAGTGTTAGCCACCTTTGCCCAGCTTGGATTAAATTTTGTCACTATCTTTTCGAGAACTTCAGCGTCCTTATTTGGAAACTGAGCTGTCCAGCTAACAGTGAGTAGATGAATCTCATTATTTAAAATTTCATTTAACTTAACTAAAATTGGAAGAATTAATTTCTCAGACACTATTCACATTTTATATTCAGTAGCTACATGTAGCCAGTGGCTAGTCTGTTAGACAATACATGTATAGAATATTGCCATCATCACAGATTTTCTGTTAGAACTGTTTTAGAGCATGCTTCTGGTTGTTAAGGTATGGCCCATGTTTATATACTACATATGCTCAATAGCGGTACTCAGACTGAAGATCAGACCAGAAAGGCAAGACACCCGTAAAGTTAAAATATAGTTATAAATTGTTCTACATAGGCACATTCATTTGTGAGGAGGAAGAGGATCAAACCATCCACATCAAAAGAATCAACCCTCTCAATTTTAGGACTGAATAGGTGAACATTTCAGAAATTCTTTGCAGCTTTGTTTCTGTGATTGAAATTGGCTGTGGTATTCTCAATGGTGATTTTTTTGGAAAGTATAAATCTGTAATTACCACATTAGCTCACAGAATAATTATGGTTTGTGCTTTGTAAATGTCATTTGGTATTTACATGTGACATTTCAATTTCTCCTGGTATCAATACACCACAAATATCTTTATATTGTTTCTGAGTTATTTCTTTCATTAATTTTGATTCTTCTTACAGGAGGCATTTAAAAAATTAGTGGAAAAGTTAAGAGTTTCTTGTGTTTTATAATCCATTAGTACTCAGTAAGCTTAATAAAGAATGAGAATGCAAGAACTATGTGTGTAGAAATTTTATCTCCAATAACCTGTTTCCTTTCATTAATTATTGGAGCAAAGAGAACTGGCTCCCCAGAATCTCACCTTCAGAATTGAAGAATGAGTTGGGAATAAGGCAAGGAAAGAGAGACATAGTAATTTGCACTGATGTTGCTGTGCTGTCACAATGAACACATGTTCTCATGCAATCTTTTTGAATCCCACAGTTAGCATTTTTGTGGTTTTTATTAGTATGACAAGAATGACTGACTTTCCCAGACTGAGAGCTGGAAATGTGTGGGACACATCTATCTATGGAATCTTTCTCAAAATTGTGTATCATTCACTTTGGCTCTCAGTACCTTTTCCATCCTTGTCACAGGTATGTATTTCTACAAATGGAGAAGTTGGTTCATCATTTGCCTTTAAATGATCAAATTATGTGGATTTGGTGGATTGTGTGATTTGCTGTAGAAGCAAGGTATTATGAGTAGGACCCTTTGGTCACGTTAACATTTCTTTGTAGAATTCTTATTGGGACTCTTACTCATGGACTCGTGTAAATAATTCTCCCCATATTCCAGTCCAGTACAGTGGGGCAATGCATTAGAACTTTAAAACATGCCTATAATTCTTTTAAAATATAGTTTTAAATACAATAAGTAAAAGCTTTTGGCTTTCTTTTTTAGTTTTTTTGTTTTAATTTTATTGTCAAGGTGATGTATAGAGGGGTTACAGTTACATAATAAGGTAGTGATTACTTTCTCGTCTAACTTATTACCACCTCCCTCATTTTTTCCTCTTTCCCTCCCTCTCTCAATGCCCCACAAGTTGCACAGATCATTTTCAATATATTGTCACTTTTGTTTTTTTTTAAGTAAATGTTTATGTTGATCCCATTTTGGACTTCCACAAGGTGAACATTGGAACACACGGTTAGACCTTTCTGCCATGCATATATGCATATACATATTTTCCTACAACTTTGGGGTCATATATTTGTTTGATTATTCATTTGTTTATTGCCAAATTGGAGCTTGAATTCAGAGCCTGCACATTGTTCTCAGCTTTTTTTTTTCTTTCTCAAGGCTAGCCACAGCTCCACTTCTGGCATTTTGGTGGTTAAATGGATTTTCCTGTGGGGGCTGGCTTTGAACCATGATCCTCAAATCTCACCCTTATGAGTAGATAGGATTACAGGTGTGAGCCTACTTTATAATTTGACTTTTCATCGCATTATATCATGCTTATATTTCCTATCTAATAACATCCTAAGAAATTGCACTGTTCTAAGAACATCATTTATAATGATTACATGGGAGTCCAGTGCTTATAAATACCATAATTTATTGAACTGTCTCTACACTAAAAATCTTTGGTGTCTCCAAAATATTAAATGCATCATCAAATTTCTTTTGAATTTTTCATTCTAGTATTTATTTTTTATAAATAAGTATCTGCTAGTTGTTAGAAAGAACCAAATACAAACTTTCTTCTTACATAGTAATTCATCTTAACTTGGCTCATCTAGAAAAGTAAGTTACTCCTCTCTGCGAATTTATTCTTTTCCCATCATACAGTTCCAGTTTTGTACAATTTTATACACCTTACCCACTATAATGACTTTTCTAAAATCCCTCTTGCTATCATCCAGTTTTTGTAAAAACCTTTTCTAAGTTATTTCATTAATAGGAAGGCATAATTAACTAATATCAACTTAATGTCATCATTTCCACAGGTATTTGCATTTTAGCCTGTATCAAAACTTGATTCTAACAAGATTATACTTTAATGGTAGAATCCGAGCATCAATCAGGAGGTTGAGAGTATCCTCATGAACAAATTTCATCATGCATTGCTTATTTTCGTTTTAAGATTTGAAGGCTAAAGATTACCAGCTCATATAACCCCAGTCCCAGTGCCCTGCATCTTGTACATACATTTTTCTAATTTGGGAAGGGGCATGGAAATAAAAAAAAATGCTGAAACAAGTAGGTTGACCCATTGTGACAATGGAATGTATAAGACATTGAAAACGAACTTCACAACTTCGAGAGTAGGGGGAAGGAGGAGTTGGGGAAGTAGGGAGGGAGGGAATATAGAGGGAAAACAAAGGAAGGGTAACAATGCTCAATAGGAAATGCACTCATTACCTTACTCATATATCTGTAACAACTCTATACAGTATCTTTACAATAAATAATATTTTTAAAAAAGATTACCAGCTCATACTTCCACAATTAACTTGCTATACACCTTAAATACTTCATATGGCTCAAAATAGGAAACAACAAAAAGCAATTTTCAATATAGATTGTCCATTGTTGTAAAACAGAGATGCCAAATGCAGTGCCCAACGCTCAGGAATCCAGAGTACAATCATTAACCTCTAGAATGCTGAGTTGTCTTCTTTGGCTGGAAATCGCTTAATTTTATTATAGACATTATGCAGAAATGTCCTGAGACAATATTCATGGAGAATAAATAGTTCTTCAAAATCAGGAAAATTTTACCAAGTCAAAAAGAGGAAAACAAGACAAGAAAAATTCTATTCCTGGTTATATAAAAAATAGGATTGAACAATAGTCTACCAATAGTCTGAAGAAGAGAACAATTATTTAAGTGAGTTGTTATTACAAATGTAATAATAGAGTGATATGCATGGTAAAATAGAACCTGATGATGAGCCATGAACTCTGCCTTGGGAGGTCAGGAAAATCCTTCTTGCACAGTGTCTTGATACATGGGAAGGGAGAAAAAAGATGAAAAAATTATGAAGTTTAGTAGTCTCCAAATATTATGACCAAAGAAGGCAAAGTATCAGGAACAGGGTAGCAGTGAATCAAATTGGAGAGATGGAAATGGCCATGTAGCTTAGTGTTGTTGCACTTGCTTAATATGCACAAGGCCCTGGTTTCAATCCCCAGCACTAAAAAGGAAGGAAGAAAGAGACAAAGATAAAGATATGTGAGGTGGGCCTAGCATCATCATAGAAGTTTTATTCTCTAGCTCAGCATTTCATACTGTTATTTACACATTATTACTGCATGGGAGATTTAAAAGTACAGTTGCCCAAGTCTCAGCCATTTGTATTTGAGTGGGTACAAATGTATCAACTTCAGCTGATATGACTTGGCAGCAGCAAGGATAGAGATATCATGGTAGCCCATATGAGTGTAGAACATGGAACAAAGTTCGTGAGCCTTTTATTTCTGCAGAAAAATAAATGCACATGGTATGTCAGCCTAAGTATGGATATAGTTTAGTCTGCATTTAAATGTACAAATATACCAATTTTGCAAACTTGGGTAAATTACCTACTTCTCTTTAGGCCGTAGTTTCCTATTTTGACATGGGAGCCAATGAGACTATAGTGAGAGTGTTCATAAAGTGTTTTCTGGCTATGCATTTTAAAATTTATTATAACTACCTTTAGTTGACTTGTTTATATAGTGTAAATTTTCACCAGGTGCTGAAGAGTAAAGCAGACGAGGATCAACTGTCTTGTCTTAGGTCTCTTGAGTACTTGATGTCATTCTTTACATTCCAAAAGTTTTGAAGTCAGAGTTGGACAAGAAGGCAGTTTTAAAACTTTTCCCTATGGAGTCTTAACATTTTTCAACATCACAGGGACTCTGGAAAGATGGAAGAATAAAACATAGAGAAACCACAACAGTCCTTTTCAGCTGGCTTACTGTTCGTCCTTTTGACCTATGATGACAAATTACCAGACACTGTATTGGTTATAAATACTAAATTTATTTCTACATTCTGGAGCCTGGTGGTCCAAGATTGCAATGCCAGCATAGTCAAGATTTTTTTTCTGAGTTATACTCTGTATTAAAGATCAGGAGTGAAATCTATTTGGTTTTGTTTATTTAAATCCCATTCATGAAGGCTTGCCTCCATGACTTAATTACCATCCACATACACACAAAGGACCACTTCTATAACATTACATTTGAGATAGGATTTCAATAAGTGAAACTGGATGAAGGGTGTAAATAAATGCATTGTCCTTATACATTCGTTCCCCCCACCCCATAAGATTGTGAATCTAAGAACAGGAAGATCCAGACATTGAATGATCTTAAAGCTGACCTCTTGGCCACTCTGTGATTTTGGAGTATTATATTGATCTGGCTTATTCAATTCTCTGCCTTCACTACAACATTATTTGGAGAATACATAAGATAATTACACTAAGTGTGTAGTTATCTAGAGAATTATTTCATATTATTTACTTTAAATTTTTTTGTAGGTACTTGGGTTTCAATTCAGAGCCTTGCATTTGCCAGGCAAGCACCTTACCTCTTGAATCATGCCACATCCAGCATGCTTTGGTTGTTTTTGAGATAGAGTCTTGCATTTGTTTATTCCTAGGCTACCTGGATAGTGAACTTCCTAGTTGGATGTCCAACACAGGTAGGAAGACAAGCCATACATTGGCACACCCAGCTTTTATTGATTGAGATGGAGGTCTCTTGTATGTTTTCCAGCTTGACTTTGAACTCCGACTATCCACAAGTCCATTTTCAGAGTAGCTAGGATTATAGGTATAAACCATCTCACTTGGTTTCAATTATTTATGTTTATGAAAAGTCTGAAAGCTATGAGAAAATCCCCTAGAGTTTACTAACCATATCCCAATTCTAGGTCATATACTCATGTTTATTCTGCTACAAGCTGTGTTTTCATTTTGTTTTATATAGATATATGGCACATCAAGAATAAAAATATTATTACTAATGCCAATTCAAACAGCTGTGACTATCTAACTTCTATGTGTGGATTTATGTTTTCTGGAAAAACATCCTGAGCACATGTGCCAAAAATCTGATAGTCCTTACAAGCAAAATTTTGTTTCCAGTATGATCAGCATTTCGCAAATTGGGGTTCCATGCCTGTAGAGGAGACAGGTCACGGAAATTCCCTGCTTGTGACCCTAAAATAATTCTGTCCTGTTAAAATAGCAGAATGGTAAAAATTTGTCAAACTTATTATATGGGAACTTTCTTTTTTTGGGGGGTGGGGGAGGGTCCGGTTGTGGGCCTGAACTCTTGGCCTGGGTGCTCTCCCTCAGCTCTTCTTCTCAAGGCTAGCACTCTACCACTTGAGCTACAGTGCCGCTTCTGGCTTTTTTTTCTGCTTATGTGGTGCTGAGGAATCAAACCCAGGGCCTCATGCATGCAAGGGAAGCACTCTAACACTGAGCCACCTTCCCAACCCCTATATGGGAACTTTCTTGACCTGATATGGAGGACTGCATTAGAATGAAAGTATTTCCAGTTGCTCAATAATCATCAGTACTTCTGCTAACAATGAATTATTCACTAACTTCTCTTTAGTTTCTAATTCTCTGCTTCTGTAACTTCTTTCTCATTTTTTTTCCTCACTGAAGACTGCAAATTTGTGATAACTTCAGTTTTGTTATAGCTTTCAAAATATTCCTGTTTAGCCCACATTCTTCATGCCTCATATTCCATATCATAGTGTTTTTCCTTAACAAAATTATTTGTCTCAGCCAGGAGAGGTGACTGATGCCTGCATTCCTAGGTACTCAGGAGGCTGAGATGTAAAGATTTTGGTTGGAAGCCAGCCACATATTTTCTATCTAAGAGGAAACTGGGTACCACCTAGTAACCTAAAACTATTATTTCATATTTAGTATAATAACATCTTACAAATTTAAAGTTATTCATTTGATAACCTTAAAAGAAACAAGGAATTAAACATGAATTTCTCTCAGGAAACCCGAGTCAACATCTTAGGCTTTTTAGAAGCTCTAGAGGGTTGGGATATAGAACTGTGGTAGAGAACAAGCCTAGTATGTGCAAGGCCCTGCGTTGGATCTTCAGCACTGAAAAAAGGAAGAAGTATAAGAAGAAGAAGGAGGAGGAGGAGGAGGAGGAGGAGGAGGAGGAGGAGGAGGAGGAGGAGGAGGAGGAGGAGGAGGAGAAGGTACAGAAACAAATTTATCCATATTGTATTTAATGAGTAATTGTGGCAAAATAAGAAGGTCAAGTTTCTGTCTTTTTATCTTTTTAGTAGTTCCTGATTAGCCTCTGGAGATACATTCCAAGTGAGTACGTGAAATCAGTGAAGTACTTTATACAGTTAGCCCTAGGTATCCAGAATTTCCACATCTTAGGAGTTCAACCAACCAGAAATTTAAAATAGGAAAAATTTGTTGTTCCCTAAACAGACAATATAGCAACTATTTACATACCGTTACATGTATGCTTGTAATAGATATAACATTGATGTGATTTAAAGTGTAACTTAGTTTGTATGAAATATTATGCTATTTTCTATATGGGACTGGATCCTATGCTGATTTTAGTATGCTCAATCAGTTCTGGAAGCAACCCTATAAATACCAAGGTGACCATATATACTATGATTTTTCCCAGACAATTATAGCTACAGTAAAGCTTAAGTTATAAATTAGGTTCAGTAAGACAATAATAACAGTAACTAATAAAATAGAAGAATTGTAACAATATTCTGTAAAAATGTAATGTGAAATGGGTGTGGAAGTGCACACCTGTAATCCTAGGAAACAGAAGCTAATGCAGGAAGATAATGAGAGAAATATACAGTGAGACCTTACATCCAAAAAACCAAAAATAAAAAACAAAAAAGGTATTATATGAATGTGTTCTCTTCCAAAATATGAGAGTTTTCCATTTAATCTACTCAGACCACAGTTGATCACAGGTAACTAACTACAGAAGGGTAAATTACAGTGAAGGAGACTACTGTATAATTAAGTGTTGTGTAAAGAGAAAGACCATGTCCTATTTAAAGGTTCTGTTCTGAGAAGAAAAGCCATGCACCTTTCTTTTGACTTTTTCTGAAACTCTCTGACATTTCTCCCCTCCTACCTAACCACCATCCCACCTGGCTTGTGGAACGGAAAAGCCCTCAAAACTAGCTTGGCTGTGGAAGAAGACAAACATTCTATTCCTGAACAATCAAGCATCTTGCAGCCTGTTTCACTCCTCCTATTTGCTTCCAGATGCCCAGAAGACCCTCCTTTGAAGACGTATTCTGTATTTTCAGTTGAGTGAGATAAATGACTTTCTTAGAAGACAATGTGACTTTGAAGATTGAAATTGAGAAAGGAAATCAAACTCTTCCATCATTTTTTTACTAAGGGCCAGAAAAAAATGATAGGTTCTTACCTGCTGAGAGCAAGCAACTTTTGCATTCTGTGCTAATGAATTTAATCTTGATGCTGATGTGAAATGTGTCCTGAGCCCTCATTCCTTACTTTCTGAGAACACCACCCCTTCAGAAATTCTGATTTGTGATGTGAATATTTACTTCCTATAAAAAGTAGTTGCTTTGATATTTTGATTTTGTGAAGGCTGAGTGAGTTTGATATTGTTCTCTCAGTTAAATTATAAGCATGTAAAAATGAATTGAACCTGATTAACTGAAGTTCTTTCTGCCCATTTTCTCTGATACAGATTTCTATGATTTGGAGAGTCTATATTTTAAGTCATTTTGGATGCCTAAGTAGGTCTGTGATTGTGGATGAGTCAATAAGAATTGAGAATTCGCCACATTGACTTTGGAGCAAAGACTTACATCTGGTAACTGGGCAATGATTCAGAAGACAGCTGAGGCTGAAGCTATGAGCCTTCTTGCCTGTGTTCAGCTCCCAATCTCTTCAAACACACCCCTCACTCCCATGTGGTGGTTTCTTTTTCTATCCAAAGGGTTTCTGGAGCTTCATCTTATTCTGGTTTGATAGTATGCCAACATGAGAAGAGTGAAAGCAAGCAAGGCAGATGTGGCAGAGGGATTTTATCTGAGGCTCCATCACACTTGAGAGCTTCTGGCTGAAAACTCCAGAAAGACAAAAGTGAAGAAACAGCTAAGAGAAAATGTAAGAAAGGAAGCCACAATGCTTAAGCCTAAAAACAGTTTCTAGGATAGGGAGACTCAGGACTTGGTGTCACCTGAGGAGAAGCTCGTAGAAGAGGGACTATTCAGGAAGAATGAGAAGGGGACAGAAGAGAGAAAGGCCCAGATTACCTAGTTCTGGGACCTCAATGTGAGCTTAATTATACTGTGGCAAACCAACCCCAATGACGCAATAGCTTACAACTTTCATTACTCTATCATGCTATCAGCCTAATCTATGTCCACTTCCACTCAGCATGGTGTCCATTCTGTGATTCAGACTGACTGCTGGAGGTTCCCAAGGGAAGAGAACAGTGTGAAACCACATGACTAAAACTCAGAAAAGACACGTCATCACTTCTCATATGTCATTTGTCAAAAAGTTAGTTTTACAACCAAGCCTGATAGCAATTGGGATGGGAATACATATTGTGAGCATTATAATAATATCTATTATTATTGTCATATAATAATCACCAAAGGGAAAGAGATGATATTTCTCCCTTTTTAGGAGTATTGGACAGGGCATTCTGTAGAATATTCTTCAGTTGGGAGCTCTCTGAATCTTTTCTCATAAGATTGTGGCTATGAGGTTTCGGGGAGGAGAATTACAGAGAAAAAGAATGTTCTCAATCTGGGCACTGGTAGCTCACACCTATAATCCAAGCCTGAGTTCTGAGGATTATGATTCGATGCCAGCCTGCGCTGGGAAAATCCATGAGACTCATCTCCATGTAACCAAAAAGAGCCAGAATTGGAGCTATGGCTCAAGTGTTAGAGCACTAGCATTGTCGGTTGGGGGGGGAGGGGTGGAGAGGAGAAAGCTCAGGGACAGAATCTAGGCCCTGAGTTCAAACCCAGGATTGGGGGGTTGGGGAAAAATGTGCTCTCAGTGCATGAAATCAAGGGTGTATATCAACATCACTATTGATGTTAACTTCGGGGTAGAGTTGATCACTGTTATTCTGGAAATGATTTGTTCCACTCTTCTCTGTCCTATATTCTTTTAAAGAGGCAGCTATGCACAATCTAGACCTAAGAGGTATGGATTGCACTGATGCACTGGTTTCATTCTTTTTCTACTTAAAAAATTATACTTACGTACTTGTACAAAGGAGTTCTAATTTAACATGTCACTTTGTGAGTATAGTACATCTTGATCAATGTCACCACTTAGATCGTTCTTCTCCATCTCTCCCAACTCCATGCCCTCAATTTACCTGATTATATTTTCACACATGTACATTGAATACTATGAGTGGATTTGCCCACTGTAAGAATTTTGCAAAGAAATGTCTTCATTCTACAAGTCAAGGAAGATGAATTTGAGGACAATAAGCCCAAGAAAGCACAGTTATTAATTGACATCAAGATTACAAAATCTTCACCTAAAGAAGCATAAGAAAAAATAACTTGGCCAGGAAAATGTGAAGCATCTATCTTTGTGTGTGTGTGTGTGTGTGTGTGTGTGTGTGTGTGTGTGTGTGTGTGTGTGTGTGTGCTGGTTCTGAGGCGTGAGTGTCTGAGTGCTGCTCCTGAGCTGCTTTGCTCAAGGCTAGCACTCTACCACTTGAGCCACAGCACCATTTCCAGCTTTTTGGTACTTAATTGGAGAATAGAATCTCATGGACTTTCTAGCCTTGGTTGGCTTTGAACTACAATCTTCAGACCTCAGTCTCCTGAGTAGCTAGGATTGCTGGTGTGAGCCACTGGCAGCTGGCAAACATCTATTAATTGTCCCACTTAAGTATGTGGAGAAGTAGGTCAATTGATACTTGTGACACTCAGATAATGATTCCTCTGCCTGTTCCTCTCTGGTGTTATGACTAATGTGATAATGCTCTCTCAGGTTTATATCAATGTGCAATCATTGTTCCGTTTTATTCAGTAAGCAGTTTTTTCAGGACAGGGGTACTGTGAGGGGAGAGTATGGGATGAAAATTTTATCTGTACTTCTTGTGGCCTGGTGATAGCTTCTCCGAATGGTTGCAGGAAGAGTTTCGACTCTATATCTGCTGAATAAAGGAAAAGTCATACGCCTTCCACAGAAGCTGTGCCACAGGACAAATAGGAAAACTCATCCAGGCTCAGAGGCAAAGCAATAGGATGGGTTGTTCAGGTGGATGAAAATGTGTGTAGTTTCTCCTTCTTACCATGGAGATATCATTCAATGCTGGCATTTACAATATGTGCCAGGACTCATATCTTTGTAGGTCTCTGTTTTCTCTGAAGCATCTTTGACAATGACAGAAAGGAGAATGTAACAATGGCTCTCAGTTATGTTTTTGAATGAGGATCTCATTTCTCTCCCAACAAAAGCTAGAGTTATAATGAATGTGTAATAAAGAAACTGAATTTGGGGACATTGCCTTTCATATGGAGAAAAGTCTTTTTCTCAATCCATTTTTTTGAAAAAAAATATAAACTACCATATCCAAGTAACATGTGCATGCTACATGTTTAGTTGTAATCATTTGATGCCCTTAAACATTTGCTTACATATTCTGATGCTAAGTGATTTTAAATAGATAGATCTCCTGGCTGGAAACCAGGAAGACAAGTTCCTCAGACTTATTCCCCATACTAAAGAGACTTATAGTTTCAGAAATGATTTTCTCCTTCAGTTGCTAAAATGATCCAGATTTTCAAACTTTATTATGTACATAATACATAAGGTGGATGGACCTTTTAGGGCATTCTGGGCTCCCAGCACTCAGTATATTCTGCAACACTGCACACACTCAGTAAATGTTTGCTGAAGGAATATATACATACTGTTTTCAAGAAAAAAAAACATCATGAAAATTTATGACAGTAATACAACACACACAACATTTCAAATGAAGGGCCATGTCTCAAGGCCATGCTAATTAATTCCCTTCATTGAAAGTAGAATTATTATATTTTTTATGAGACCAAGTACAATAAAAGCTGCATTGATTAACTTTAATTGTATCGATGTTCTTAGAAACCCTGATTGAAGGCAAAAGTTTTGAAGGTGGAATTGATGACAGATGTCTAGGAGTGTATTCGGGAGCTCACAAACATTTGCCGACCATCAGACTGTATGAAGGAACACTAATTTTCCTTAGGTAAACTGATGAAGTTATATTTTCTTTTTTCTTTTGTGTGTGTGTGTGTGTGAGAGAGAGAGAGAGAGAGTATGAGAGAGTGTGTGTGTGTGCATGTGTGCATGTGCTGGTGTTGGTGCTTGAATTCAGGGCCTGGATGCTGTCCCTGTGGTTTTTTGCCCAAGGCTAGCACTTTACCACTTGAACTCTATTTTTCTTGGTGGTTAATTGGACATAAGTGTCTCTTGTCCGGACTGGCTTTGAACCTTGATCCTCAGATATCAGCCTCCTGAGAAACTAGAATTATAGCCATGAGCCACTGGTGCCCAGCTAGCATTTGGAATTATTTTTGTCAGTCATGGAGCTTGAATTCTGGGCCTTGGTGCTATCCCTCAGCTCTTCAACTCAAGACTAGCATTCTACCACTTGAGCCATACTGCCACTTTCAGTTTTCTGCTAGTTTATTGGAGATAAGAGTCTTATGGACTTTCCTTCCCGAGCTGGCTTTCAACCGCGATCCTCAGATCTCAGCCTCCTTAGTAGCTAAGGTCACAGGGGTGAGCCACGGGTGCCCAGCAAGAGTGGGCTTTTGGGGGTATGTGAAGAAGTAAAGAATTTTGAAAGTCAAGGTAAAGAAAAGCAGTCAATGTCTATGTGGATTTTAATTCCTCTGCATTTGTCTCTTATAGTAAATTCACTGATGTCTTTCATTTGAAAAGCCTTATTAGTCCCTCTCCAACTATGTTCCCAGGCACCTGCTCAGGAGGCCTGGGAGAGTAGAGGTAGAAATAGGCCCCTCCCTGTACAGGACAGAAATCCAGGCCTGGGGCATAGGAGTTGTTTTTCAGATTTTCACACAAATATATTTGCCCATCTCTTATATTGTTCTTGTATTCTTTTTTTTTTTTTTTGGTCCGGTCATGGGGCCTGAATTCTGGGCCTGAGCGCTGTCCCGAGCTCTTCAGCTCAAAGCTAGCACTCTACCACTTGAGCCAGAGAGCCACTTCCGGCTTTTTTCTTTTTTTGCTTATGTGGTGCTGAGGAATCGAACCCAGGGCTCAAGCATGCAAGGCAAGCGCTCTACCACTGAGCCACTTTCCCAGCCCTGTTCTTGTATTCTTGATGCTGGTTTGCACACATATTTAAAAATAGACCTCCATTTCAGTTCTATTGGAGGTGCCAAAGGGAACGGAAAAGTAAATGTGTGTGTGTGTATAATATATATATTATATAATATATATATATTTTATATATATATACTACACTTGCCCCATGTATATATATAATATATATTGTATATAATATATATTATGTATATGATATATATAATATTATATATATCATATATTATAATATATGATATGTAATATTCTATATTATTATATATTATAAATATTATATATTATATATAATATCCTATATTATATATAATATATAATATTTATAATATATTATATATATACATGGGGGGCAGGAAAAGTATATGGGCATGCCCTTCCTAACCAATGCCTCCTGCTTAAGTTTTTGAGGTTCAGTCCTCCCACGTAAAATGAAGGCAGTAACACTCACATTTTAGAAGGTGTTGATATAAAGATTAAAATGTATTTAATGAAATAAATGAACATTAAATAGTTGGAATAATGCCTTGTACAGAGCAAGACAATCATTATCAATGCACATTAACATGGTATCTTAAAGTTTAAGTTCAAAATGTATTTGAAGGGAAGATAGACATTTATTTGGAGGAATATTGGAAATGCTCCAAGAGTGCAATCTCTCGTTGTGTATGTGTATGTGTGTTTGTGTGTGTCTCTTTTCCTCTCTCTCTTTCCCCTCTGTCTTTCCATTTCTTTCCCTCTCTCTTCTGAACCCCAGACACAAGCTTACGTAGTTTCTCATTCTCTTCATTTTTCCTCCAGGCTTGATTGCTCCACTCATTGAACGCACTGTGGCTGAAAATAGACTTAAGCTCCATCACAGACTCCTATCTGCTGCCTCATTTTCAGGTCCTCAATTCTATTTTCTGAGGCAAGATTGGCATATTAGACTTGGTTGGCTGAGTTCTTCTCTCCTGTCATGTTGTCCTGGTGCCGACCTTTCCAGCTGCAGGGTTAGAGTGCCATGAAGTGATTGAGACTGATTCTAATCTCTTCCAAACAGAAAAGAACAAGTGTTGAGGGAGGAGAGAGAAGGAGAATATGTGAGTAGATGTGTGTTTACATGCACACACTGTTGAGGGAGTATTGAGTTAAATCACCACCTAGAGTGGTGATTCACATCTGTTACTTGCAGGAAGATCAAATCATAGATTTCAATCCAGTTTGGACAAAGGGAGTGAGATATTATCTCAAAAACAAAATAAAAATCAAAGGCTGAAGTGTTGTAGAACACTTGCCTAAAGTACATACAATTAGGTTTAATCCTCAGTATCAAAATAAAAAGAGTATTTAGCATAGACTCTGCCACTAGAAAATTCATAAATGTTTTTAGTGAAATAAACAGAAAAATGCTAGAGGAAATTCACTAAGACAGTAACTGTTCGGGCTGTTTACAGATGATTATTTCTCATTGTTCTCAAGATATTCTACTTAAAATAATTTTTTACAATAAATGTGCATTTCTTACTTATCAATACAGGACAGAAATGTATAAATTAAAGAGTGACAGTTTATTTTAATTTATATTCAACTATTGAATCCCCTATATATTCGACTGCAGGAACATCTTTTTTAACCATGCAGTGGACAAAGATCTCATATCTAAAATATACATGGACCTCAAAAAAATAAATCCCCCAACAACAAATCTTCAAAGAAACAACTGCCCAATAAATAAGTGGGCTAAAGACTTAAAGAGAAACTTCTCTGAAGAGGAAAGAAGGATCGCCAATAGACACAATCAATCTACCTACCCATAAAAGAAATGCAAATCAAAACAACATTGAGATACCACCTCACCCCAGTTAGAATGGCTATGATCAAGAACTCTAATAAAAGCAGATGCTGGAGGAGATGTGGACAGAAGGAAACCTTATTGCATTGTTGGTGCGAGCGTAAAGTTGTTCAACCACTTTGGAAAGGAGTATGGAGTTTCCTCAAAAGACTCCACATAGAGCTCCCCTATGACCCAGCAATTCCACATTTGGCATTTACCCAAATGTTTACAAACAAGACCACACTAAAGCTACCAGAACGACTATGTTTATTGCACCACTATTTACTACAGCTAAGATATGGAACCAACCCAGATGCCACTCAATAGATGAATGGATCAAGAAAATGTGGTATATGTACACAATAGAATTCTATGCCTCCATCAGAAACAATGACATTGCCCCATTTGTTAGGAAATGGAAAGACTTGGAAAAAGTTATATTAAGTGAAGTAAGCCAGGCCCAAAGAAACATAGGTCCCATGGTTTCCCTCATTTGCAATATCTAGTATATGTCTGAGTCAAGCAGAAAAGGTCAGATAAGGTGATGTTAGGGAAATGAACCCTAAGATATGTACTCAAATGTTTTTTTTTTATTTCTTGAGATTGTTTCTAACACATTTATAAGATTATTTCTTTGTTGCTTTATATGTCCCTCCCCCACAGTATGATCCTTACTTTCACTGTATTTGATGTTATAATTTGTGGAGGGGAAGGGGAAAAACACATCGTTGAAATAGGGATACAGGTGGACCCATTGCAACAATGAGATGTACAAGTCGTTATGTCAAAAATGAACTTTACAACTTTGGTGCGGGTGGGGGGGAGATCGGGGAGGATTGGGTGGGGGGGCGGGAAAGGATAGGAAGTGATGGGAAGGGGAAACAAAGGAGGAGGCTACAATGCTTGATAAGGAATATACTCATCTTGTCCATGTAATTGTAACCCCTCTGTGCAGTATTTTCACAATAAAAAAGAATGTAAAAATAATAAAAAAACAATAAATGTGCATTTCTTACTTAACAATACAGGACAGAAATGTATAAATTAAAGAGTGACAGTTTATTTTATTTTATATTCAACTACTGAATCCCCTATATATTGGACTGCAAGAACATCATTTTTAGATGGTACTGTCCTTTTAATATTCTTATTTCTCCACTTTTTTTTCAGGATAGGGGGAGAGGTTAAGTGTCCAGAGGCACCTAACTGCATGTGCTTTGTGATATGTGATGGTTTCAGCAGTTGAAATTTTGCGGTATGTATACTGGATAGTTTACAAGTTGGTAAAGTAGAGAGAAAGCATTCAAGAAATTTAAGAAAATGCAATGTACACTTAAAATCTTCAAACCAAAATTAGTTATTTAATCACAAGATGGACATGTTGTTGCCTTTGATGATTGTTTGGTATCCATCAATAGCACCCAGATAATTCCTATCATCTTAAATGTTGTTTTCCTTTTTAAAGATATCCTGCCTTGTTTATCTCATTCCTGAGTATAATTGCTTTGTCTTTGATTTCAAAATCAGAACTTTTGCAAAAAACAAAATGTAAACAAAAAGTTTTCTTATCTTGGATAATAAAAGTAGGAATAAGCAATGGTATCACACAGAAAGACATAGTTTTATATTTTAGCTTGATGCCCTATCTGCTGTGAGAATCTAGTACTTCTTGGTATTTTGTTAATCATAGATAACTTTTCAGATTGTTACCTGGATTTCACTTAGAATGTTTACCCTTAGAAAGTCTAAAGTCACGGGTGATCTCTCTCATGTGGCACCTTTAAATTGCCAAGGTAGATTCTTAGTCTGAAGACTAATAACCATTCAAGTCACAACATTTTAATGAAGAAAGGGGAATATGGGCTTAGACTGTCCAAGTTGTATCTTTCTTGGGAAACAAAGCAAATTCTTTGCCCCTTTGAAATTGCCACTGAGTCATTGTTCATGTTTCCTTTTGTTCTGGGACTTCCAAGAAACTCAGAAACACATAATCAAATGGTGACAATGATCCCTTAGAATTGTTTTGTGTAATAACATTCCATTAAACTTTTCTTTTCTTTTGTTTTTCCTGTAAATCTATTTCCTTAACTATATCATTTTTACCGAGATTGCTCCATAAATAACTCAAAACTTTATTGGCATAAAAAAATGCTTACGTAAAATGGGAATTTTATAAGCCTTATCTCAATGTAGCTGCTGGTATAGACCCAGGACACTGTAAAAAGCCTGTTACACTTTTTTAAAGAAGGGCATTCATTCTTTTGGCTTAGTCAGTGTCCACTACATAAAAGCTCTGTAGCACCACTGTGAACTTGTGACAAGTTAAAGAATTACTCTGAAGATTTAGAAAGTTCCTTTGCTGCATACATCAGCACTGTCCTTAAATCTCTTTTTCAGTTCAATTTTATCCATAAAGTATTTCTAGCTATGGGATTTTTTAGCAGATATTTATAATTCAGAATAAAACGTATATGCATATTTTTTCATGGTCCTTGAGTGTATCTCTATATAATGGTAAGAAATCCTCAAAAGCTCTGCACAACAGCTTCATAATGGCAGCTCTATTTCAAATGTGTGGAGACAGAAGATTACATTCCAGTAAGCAGCAGGGATGGGAATGAAAGGCAGGTTCTTTTATTTCTAGGCCAGTCTGTTCCGAACTCTGAACTATAACAATATTCAAGCTTCTAAAAATTAATGGTCCTTTCCCCAGAGGACATGGAGGTTCTCAGGAAGCTGACCTCATCCTACTCTGCCCTGTTATCACTGAATATCAGAGGCTGAGTGGACCGAGGGAGCTCTTACTAACACTGTCTCTGCATTTATGGCTCTCTTTTCAGATTTCAAATCTAAATTCACTTGGAGGTTTTTCAGCCTTGTATATTTTAAATCATGCATAGATACTTAGTATAAACACAAGCTTTTCTACAAAACTCCCTTTGCAAATCAATTACAAAATGGTTTTGTGTGTGATGTTAAGAACACAAATTTTGGGGAGGGGGATAAGTTAGATTTAAAGTAAAATAATACATACAAAGTCCTTGCATTCAGAAAAGAAAAACAGCACAATGTTAATAGAACTGACATTGTTTAAATTGATGCATTTAAAACAGAGATAAAATATCTTTTTTATTATTTGAACTTTATATTTGTAAGTCTAGCATGTCAAACACAAATTAGACTTCTTTTTCTTTCTTTCAAGTGAACAAATACCTTAAAATTGTATTATCTTTAAGTAGTTATACAAATGGGTTTTCTTTCAAGGTGTCAGGTTCTGACATGACATCTTGATTAATGTATCCCCTTTCAACATTCTCTGTTCTCTACCCACTGCCCCCGAATACTAGGATTTGAACTAAAGGCCTTGTGCTTATTAGGCAAGCAAGCACAAACCTACAGCCCTTTTTTCTGTTTACTTTATTTTCTCAGATAGGGTCTCTCTTTTTATCTCTGTTTCTCTGCCTCTCTGTCTCTTGTCTCTGTCTCTGTCTCTGTCTCTGTCTCTTTTGAATTTTAGGCCTATTTTATATCCATTACAGCATTTGAAGAAGTCTTGTGAGGAATAAATGATGATGTGCCCTATGTTTTATACCACAATTCAGATAGCATTTTAGCATTTAAAAGAATTTTTAGACCTATAGATTTATCCAGAGTGAATTAATGAGGCACAGGCCTAATGGAGGACCAAGTGTTATTTATTATCTTTTGGCCCAGAGAAACCTCAGACGGTAATCTTCCTACCTAGCTGAAATCACATGTGGGAAATATCATGCCCAGCTTACTGAATGAGATAGGATCTCACTAGCTTTCGGTTATGATTAGCCTTGCATCCAAATCCTCCTGATCTCCACCTCCCACGAAACTAGCATTACAGGTATACGCCACCTTGATGAGCTCTATTTAGAACTCCTGAATTTCTTTTCCACCCACCATACAAAGCAGTAATGTGCACCCATACCCCAATTTTCCAAAAATTATTATTGGCCTCTCCATTCTCCTTTTGCCTCAAACTGAGGAATCATTTTTGCCTCTTTTTTTTCCTTCACATATTACAGCAAAATATCCCTGGAATCACAACATTACTGACACACTACTGAGTTCTATAGAGGTCTTGCTCTATTGGTCACCTACCAGCATTCCCTACATTTCCACTGTTTCTCCTTGCCCCCTACATACCCTAGCAATAGCTGGAGTTGTTGTTTAGTGTGTAATTCATTTGGTTCTTCCTATCCATTGCCTTCTTGATTTTTTTGAGATCAGACCCTAATCACCTCTTTCTCTCTTTCTTCTTTCCTTCTTTCTCTTTTTCTCTTTCTCCTACCTCCCTGTCTCCCTCCCTTTCTTTCTTTCTCTTTCTTTCTTCCTTCCTTCCTTCCTTCCTTCCTTTCTTTCTTTCTTTCTTTCTTTCATTTCTTTCTTTCTTTCTTTCTTCCTTTCTTTCTTCTTTCCATCCCTCTCCCTTCCTTCCTCGATTCTTTCCTCCTCCCTCCTCTTCCTCCTCTTCTCTGTATATGTGTGTGTGTGTATATATGTGTGTGCATGGGTACACATGCATGCCAGTATTTGGGATTGAATTCATGGCCTTGTACTCTCTCTTAGCATTTTTGTCTCAAAACTCTACCACTTGAGCCACATCTTTGCCTCTTTTTTGCTGGCTAATTGGATACAGAGTTTTTCTACCCAGGCTGGCTGAGACTCATGATCCTCAGAGCAGATCTCAGCCTACATTTCCAGCCTTCTACCCTTGGACTACCCTTGGGATTCCTTGAACTCCAATCTGCAGGAGAGGTGGCATTCTTGTTTGTCTTTGAAATGCCTGGCTTGGCCTTCACCTCAGGCTTTGTGTTTTTCACATCTTTCTGCCTGAACACACTTTTTTCTGAACTCTGTGTTGTCTACTCATTCAATTCAGTGTCCAGTCTTCAGAGCAGCTCTTCACTCTACCAAAGTGTGGCTCCTTCATCTCTACTGCTGTTTCCTCGCCCTGCTGCTTTTTCTTCACAGCAAGTTAACTACCTGGTTGCTGCTGAATGCACATTCATTTCTAATCTGCCTCTCCCCTGGGAGCATTGGCAACAGAGGTCCCTGTCCACTACAGCCCTCATGCTTACAGCAGTTCGTATGTGAATGATGCTTTGCTTTTTCTTACAATCTATAATCAGAAATAAAGTACATGCTTTTGCCTAAGCATGAGTAAAGACCCATTTATACCCTCAGAATATTTTTCAAAATGCAGCCTTAACAAAGAAAAAATGAACTCTCAGGAGAATTGAAGTTCAATGAAGAAAGTGAAAGTTGAGCTGAGTATGACCTGAAACCTGGCATTACAGAGACTGAGAAAGATAATAATGGAAGAAAGAAAATGAGATTGAAATTAAATATAGGAAGGTCAATGAAAGCCAGCTTCTGGGTCATGGATGGTGGAGCAGCAGAGAGAACCAAAATCTTTAATGCACTATGTGTAATGCCCTGGGAAAAGAGCTGCCAAGGGCTACACTCTGTGTCAAAGCTTGGGGAACCTTTTAATGAAGATGACTGACACAGTCGTGTAAGGTTAGTTGCAGAGTGCATCTGAGATGACAAGAGTGAGATCACATAGCTCATGTAAAGTAATTGTACTACAGGCAGTCAGAAATGTTGCTCGTACAGAAACCACACATAGAACAGGCCATGTGCAAGAGGAGTACAAACTGTTTTCAAGATCAGGATTTTAGAATCATGTCTAATACTATACATGGCTAATTCTATAAACTATCCACTTGCAAAAAAGAAAAAATCTAATATACTAGATGAAAAGGCAGACAAGACAGTGGTTCAAAACAGCAGTTAAACATGGATGTGAAACAGAGTTGAGTCTCCCATACAAATAAGGCTGAAGAAATCTGAAGAGTCTAAATCATTGTACACATGCACAAACATGAACATGCTTATGCTTTACATACAGAATAACATAGGAGAATATTTCTGCATGTACTTGATTAAAGATATCTCCTGGTAATAATTTGACAACACTGAATTCAAAGCCAGAATCCCTGGGATTCGAGAACAGATCAGATTGCAAATTAGTTGAGCCATCTTCTCAGTCATTCACTCCTTGAAGCCTCACTTTTTCTCATGGGTAAAGGAAGAGCTCTAACAATTTATGTGCTATAATATTTATGACTAATTTGAGCTAGAAGAAGTATTACAAGTGGAACAAAGCTCATGAAGAATAGGCCCATTCCTATGAATGGCTTGAAGTCAACTATCCTTTGTTCACCATTTATCTGCCCTGCATGCAGCAAATATATACTTAGTAATTACTGTATGCCAAGCACCACTTTAAGAGATTCAACAGGAATAGATAATATTCTTTCCCTTAGAGAATTCAACAAGAAGCCAAGTGCTGGTGGCTCATGGCTATAATCCTAGCTACTGAGGATCTGAGAATTGTGGTTCAAGGCCGACCCAGTCAGGAAAGTCCATGATATTCTTATTTCCAATTAATCACAGAAAAAGCCAGAAGTGGCATTGTGGCTCAAATCAAGTGCTATTCTCAGGAATAATGCCAAGGCCCAGAGTTCAAGACTTATGACCTGTAGTGACCGCCTACTCGACCAGCGAGGAAAAACGACCACCACACCAGGAGTCTTCTCAGATCACGCTTTATTGGAGAGCCTTTTAGTTGTAGGAGAGCTTGGGCGCGAGAGAGCGTGCACCCGAAACACAGCCGCTTATATAGGGAATTCGAACACGGGTCTTTTCTATTGTTGGTCGCCTGCCTTTTACCGTCACCAGGTGTCATGGGATTGGCTGGGGACACTACCGGGCTCGCGCACGCGCAGCCCAGGCGTCCCGCCAAGCACCGTCTGGAGTGGTAATCCTCAAAACTGCAAGGGAGTGGGCGGAGTCTCGCCTCGGCTCCCTACAGTTCCCCCTTCTTTGTTTTATGGCAACAGGTAAGAGTAGAGGTTGGGCCTCTGTCTAAGACATTAATGAGAGGACCTTGCACTGGCCTTCGCCTGAGGGGCGCCTTCCCCAGTGATGACCAGGCCCGTCCGATGCCTTTTTTGCAGAGGTGGGATCTTGGGCATCAACCCACTTGCTACCCAGCATGCTCTTCTTGAGGAGATGGTACCCTCAAGTGCAGTGCACTTTTGCCTGGCACCCTGTCCCAAATTGCAAATTGCATACCTGTCCCGGTGCAATGGGATCCCCTGATCCCTCGGGGTGCTAAGGCTATGCAGAATGGTAAGGCTTAACTGCCTCTTAGGGCCGACAGCCAGATCTGGGGTGAGGATCCACTCTCCAAAGCGGCTAATGCTTGCAAGATAACAACCTTGTCCCTTCTGGTTTGGGCTCGAAGGCGACAGACCAACCATAGGCAGACCACGCATCCTCCCAAGCAGCAGGCTAAAAACATTCCGACTCCCACCTGCTCTTTGACAAAGGACACCACAGAGGCAATCTAGTCAGTAAATTGTAACAGCCCACAGCATCATTGGTTTAGCTATCACAGGGATTGCTATTAGCACTGTTGCTAACAGCAAGAAGATCAGCTGCATCTTCAAGAGGGGGTTTTTCTGCAGTCTCCACCGGCCTGGTCAGTCTCGTTGGCACCCAGTGAGGTACTTCTTGACTCTATGGAAAAACACAAACAGCTCCCCTGGATCTCGTTATTACCGGATCCGGTCCATACCATTTATTATTAATAACATCCTTCCACATAACCATGTCTTTAGTATCCATGGAGTCTCTTGTCATATGCCGATCTGCGGCAGACTGATCGTTGTCATTTAGAATTAAAAAATTAAGGGTAAAGAGCACAAGAGAAAGTCTTTCCCTGGGGGACGCGGACTCAGCAACTCCCCCTTTTTGTTTTTGAAGCATTTCTTTTATGCTTCTATTAGCTCTTTCCACTATACCTTGTCCTTGAGGATTGTAGGGCAATCCGGTGGTGTGGGCAACCTGCATTTGTGCGCAAAAGGCGCGAAAACCATGGGAAGTATAAGCAGGGCCATTATCCGTCTTGAGTCTAAGGGGCTTTCCCCAAGCTGCCCAAGCTTCTAAGCAGTGTATTCTGACGTGAGACACCTTTTCTCCTGCCAAAGGTGTGGCATGAATGACACCGGAAAAGGTGTCCACAGACACATGTAAATATTTCAACTTACCAAATTCCGTCAGATGAGTAACATCCATTTGCCATAGGGCGTTTGATCTCAACCCCCTGGGGTTTACCCCCACATGGGGAGGATGAAGAAAGGTAACACAAGATTTACAGGCTTTAACAATATCTCTTGCCACATGCCTGGACAAATTATATCTTTTCCTAAGGGTATTAGCAGGTACATGATACAATCTATGAAAGTCTTTTGCCAATTCTACAGGATCAGCAGCGACCAGAGCCACAGCCCGAGTTGCCTGGTCCACCAAATCATTACACTTTGCCATTGGGCCCGGTAACATAGAGTGGGCGCGAATATGTCCAATATAAAAAGGATGTTTTCTGTTTAAGATAAGGGACTGAATCTGTAACAAAACATTAGAAATTGTACTGGCCTGCTTAACTGAAGCAGCAACTTCAAGAGAAGCAACGGCATTTACAACATATAATGAATCAGAAAATAAGTTAAAAGGTTGATCAAATCTTTTAAAAACTTCAAGCACAATTAAACATTCAACAGCCTGTGGGACATTTGGCCGAAAATTAAAGACTACCGGCTGTTTGTGTCCTTGAACAAAAAAGGCACCTTGTCCAGATTTTGATCCATCCGTAAAGATGGTCAGAGCATCAACCAAGGGCTCCTTTGAAGTGACAACAGGAAAATACACTAAATTTTTGTTAACTATGGCAAGCAGAGGATGCTTAGGATAATGATTATCAATTACATTTGGAAATGAGCAAACAAGAATTGCCCACATATCCATTGTGGCTGCTAAAATTTCAACTTGCTCACGGGTGTATGGAATAATTAATTTATCTGGAATTTTTGCAAAGTGCATCAAACAATACTTTATACCCAAAATTGCCTGTTTAGCCACTAATTCAGGAAAATATTGAACAGTTTTTGCTCCCACAGAATTGCCGTGGAGCCACAATAAGGGGCCATTTTGCCAAAGAACCCCCGTGGGATAATTTTTTGTTTTTAATATACATAAATCAATAGGTAATTTTAAATCAACCCGTGAAAGTTGAGCCCTAGACAAAGCTGCCTCAACCTTTTGTAGGGAATTTAGTGCTAAAGGTGTCAGGGATCTAGAGGAGGTGACTTCAGGGTCGCCCTCCAAAATAGCAAATAAAGGTAACAACTCTGACCAAGGGAGATTAAGAAACCCCCTTATCCAATTAATATCTCCTGCCAATTGCTGAAAATCATTAAGTGTTTTAAGATGACCAGTTCGAATGGAAAGTTTTTGTGGTTTAATCTCAGTAGGGGAAACAATGGTTCCCAGAAATTGAACAACACTAGTCTGCTGAACCTTCTCAGGGGCAATAATTAATCCTTTATTAGCTAAGGTCTCCGTTACCTGCCCAAACACCTTATGAAGAGTCTCTACCGAGGGAGCAGCCAACAAGATATCATCCATATAATGGACAATCCGTACTTTTGGAAATCTTTCCCTAACAGGGGTTAATGCAGCCCCCACGAACAATTGACAAATTGTTGGGCTATTAGCCATCCCTTGGGGGAGAACTTTCCAATGATAGCGAGCATCCGGGGTTTCATGATTAACCGAGGGCAAAGTAAAGGCAAAGCGCTCCCTATCCTTTTCATAAAGAGGTATGGAAAAAAAGCAATCCTTAATGTCTAAGGCCAGAATAGGCCACTCCCTAGGTAACGCAGACAGCAGTGGAAGTCCCCTTTGGATGGGTCCCATAATTTGCATCTGGGCATTTACTGCTCTAAGGTCATGTAATAATCTCCATTTTCCGGAGGCCTTTTTGATAACAAAAATTGGGGTATTCCAAGATGACACTGAAGGCTCAACATGCCCCAGCTGCAGCTGTTCCTGGACAAGAGTTTGAGCCGCTTCCAATTTTTCTCGAGAGAGGGGCCACTGAGGAACCCACACCGCCTTTTGCGTTAACCAAGGTATGGGTACCACACCTTCAGTGGAAGCTTTGTTTTCAGAGGCCCCTAAGAAAAACCCAAACCCTTCCTGTCCTGTTTAGGAAGTGGCTCTATCGGCTCCTTGCGTCCTTGGAGACGCCGACCAAGCCCCAAGGCTGGCACAAATCCTTGCTGTTTCATCATATTCTGACTGGCCTCAGAATAATCATTAGTTAAAGTTAACTTTAGCTGTTGCTGCACATCTCTTCCCCAAAGATTGACAGGGACGTCTACCACAAATGGCTGCATTTTTCCAACCTGGCCTTCGTCTGTTCTCCAAGTCAATTCTTTTGCACTTAACTGTGGGGCATCAGCATAGCCCAGCCCTTGCAAGGTCTGGGAGGATTTCTGAGTTGGCCATTGCTTTGGCCACTCCCCTCTTTGGATGATGCTTCGATCTGCCCCTGTATCCACCAGTCCCTCAAATCTTTTCCCTTCTACTTGGAGAATTAACATGGCTCTTTGGTCTAAAGTTATGGACAGGCATGTAAGGTCGACTCCAGTGGAGCCTAGCCCTTTATCTCCTCTCTCTATCTCCTTAGCAGGGAAGTTGCCATGAAGAGAAGGCAAAAGCAGGAGCTGTGCAATTCTATCCCCGGGAGAAATGGACACCACTCCATGGGGGACATGGCAGAGGACCTTGATAGTCCCCGTATAGTCAGGGTCAATTACTCCCGGGAAAATTATTAATCCTCTCATTGTGGAGGAGGAGCGTCCTAAAACTATTCCTACAGTGCCTTCATCTAGGGGTCCTGTCATGTCTGTCTCCACAATCTGGACTCCCATCTGCTGTGTTAATACCCGTCCGGAGGTGGCACAGAGGTCCAACCCTGTGGAGCCTGAGGTTGCTCTTCTTGGCTGGGGGGTTGTAGCAGGTGCTGTCCGGGAGCCAGAGTCTGAAATGCCCCATAAACTTTCGGGCCCTGGGGACGAGGGCCCTTCTCTCCGTTTTTTGGCTCCTGTTCCGAATTAGTGTTTGGAGTAATTTGGGGGATAAAATGTCCATTGATGTCTCTAACTGACCTGCATTCGTTGACCCAATGCTTTCCCTTTTTACAACGAGGACACACTCCTGGAGTCCTTGGCGGCCTGGTTATGTTTTGTGCAGGACCACCATTTTGTGGGCATTGCTGTCTAAAATGTCCCAACTGACCACACCGGAAACACCCTTTTCCTTTACTATCTTTTGCGGCCCCGGCAGCCGACAAGACAGCAGCTGCCAGCCCCGCATTGGTCAGGGGGCCACCTACTTCTCTGCAGGCTTTTAACCAAGCTTCTAGGCTTTGGGTTCTTACTGGGGTAATTGCCCTCTGACATTCCTTGGTGCTTTGTTCAAAAATGATTTGTTGTACAAATGGCATGGCCGTTTCCAGATTTCCTAACACCCGCTCGGCTGTCTCTAGCATACGGGCAACAAAATCAGAAAATGGCTCATTAGGGGCCTGCATGATTTTTGTTAGATTGCCAGCCACCTCTCCCTTGTTTGGGAGGGCTCGCCAGGACATGTAAAAAACCTCGTTTACCTGGCGGTATACTTCAAAGGGATATCCTGTCTGGTCTACCGAGTAGATTCCCTGCCCGAGAAGCATGTCTACGGTCCAGTCCGGGTGCCCGTCATGGACATTTTGTCTGTATTGGGCTTGAGCCTTGTCTTGAACAATAGACCGGAGATCGAGGTACTGCCCATGATTAAGGCAGGTACGGGCTACCTCAAACCAGTCCGTGGGTGTCATGGCATTGAAGGTCAGTCTTCGGAGCAAGGCAGTGGTATAATTAGCCGTCACTCCATAAGTCCGGACTGCCTCAACTAAATCCTTAAGCTGGGAGTAGGAAACCGGCTCAAAATTTCTTTCAGCAGTAATCGGATTTTCAAAAACTGGGAAAGCAGCTGCCAGCTGCGACCAGGTATTTTCTTTAATAAAGTGACTCTTCCCTGCCGGCGGGCACGGCGGGGGGGCCGACGGGTGAGGGCCAGCTCCGTTTCCTCTCCCTGGCTGTTGCGGTACTCCCACCCCTAGGGGGCGCCACCCTCCATATCTGTCTGCCACGTGCTCCCCCGCAGCCTCTTCTAACTCTTCACTATCAGCTGGATCGAGCTGCTCTCCCTCCTCCTCTAACATTTCTTCCTCTGAGTCACTCACAAGATTACTATATTCTTGGTCCCGCCCTTCCACATGTAGGGCTGAGAACCGGTTTGCTTTTAAAGAAGGGCAAGGGAGTCTCCTTGAGACCCCCTCCTCTCTGAAACCCTTCTCCTTTTGTGAGGGCTGCAGCCCCTCTCGCTTTAATTCTTTAGGATCCTTCTGTCTTTTTTCCCTTTTTCTTTTAGGCCTCTTTTCCTCCCCATTACTGTATACTGACTCTGATAGACTATCCTGATGCTGCGTTAGTACTTTGCGTCCTTCCTGGATTAAATCAAACCCTCCCTCCTCGAGGCAACTGCGCACCATCAAAAAGACAAGCCACAAGGGAAGAAGCAATGCAAGCAACCAATAAATATCTAAATCTACAGTGAACAGCATACCGGGGGATATTTACCGACGTCTCCTCTCCGCGTGTTGAGTTCTGGCTCCGATTCGGCCTCTCGCGCGGGTCCCGTCCCTGGTTTGTTCCCGGGTTTCGGCACCAGTTGTAGTGACCGCCTACTCGACCAGCGAGGAAAAACGACCACCACACCAGGAGTCTTCTCAGATCACGCTTTATTGGAGAGCCTTTTAGTTGTAGGAGAGCTTGGGCGCGAGAGAGCGTGCACCCGAAACACAGCCGCTTATATAGGGAATTCGAACACGGGTCTTTTCTATTGTTGGTCGCCTGCCTTTTACCGTCACCAGGTGTCATGGGATTGGCTGGGGACATTACCGGGCTCGCGCACGCGCACAGCCCAGGCGTCCCGCCAAGCACCGTCTGGAGTGGTAATCCTCAAAACTGCAAGGGAGTGGGCGGAGTCTCGCCTCGGCTCCCTACAATGACCAATAGCAACAAAAATTTAACAAGGTCAATTGCAGTAGCTTAAATTTATAATCCCAGTTATTGGAGAGGCAGAGTCAGAGACAATCTTGTTTAGAAAATTGGAAAGATCGGGGCTGGGAAGGTGGCTCAGTGGTAGAGTGCTTTCCTTGCATGCATGAAGCCCTGGGTTCAATTCTTCAGCACCACATAAGCAAAAAGGAAAAAGCTGGAAGTGGTGCTGTGGCTCAAGTGGTAGAGCACTATCCTTGAGCTGAAGAGCTGAGGGTCAGAGCCCAGGCCCAGAGTTCAAGCCCCATGACCGGACCCCCCCAAAATAAAAAAAAAGAAAATTGGAAAGATCACTTCTGAATCAATAGCTGACAGTGGTGCTGTGTGTCATCCCAACTATATTAGAAGTATAAATAGGATAATCATGGTTCAGGCCACCTGGGAATAACCATGAGTTGAGACCTTTTCTGAAAAATAAAGCAAAAATGGCTGGAAGCCTGGCTCAGGTGGTAGAATGCCTGCCTAACAAGCTAAAACACCACTAACATAAAGATGGAGGAAGAGGAAGAGAGGGAAAAAGAACAGGAGGAGATTAATGAAAGAGGAGGCTAATTAAAGGTGAATTTGGCTTCAGGATCTGGCTAAGATTCTCTTACTGATAGTAGACATGAATTTATTTAGCAACATGAAATTTGCATTTCCATGTTTGTATCTGTATTTTCTTGTAAATCATATTAGAATTTTTGCTACAAAGATTACATATAGCCATATACACATATGCACACTTCCATGTTCTGCATTCTGTCAGCCTTATTAATATTGCTAAGCATAGTTTTTGTTTAGTTCAGTTCTCCAAGTTGGTTCACAGGACTATCCTCAATAGATTCCACACCTGGGTTTGGCCAAAGCGATATTACTGCTTGTACAGCAACTATGGGAAGAAGTGCCATGTATACCTTGACTCCCCTGGGTGATGCAATGAAGCACAAAGTTTCCCTAGGGCATTCAGAGGTCTCACTTTGTCATATGTCTCATTCTCTTTTCCATGTCCATTTCCTGGAGGATGAAATCATTTATCTTTCCTTTTTCCTCTTCAGGATGGTCTCTGGCAATTTTCCTTCTTATTTTGACTTGCCAGCCATTCCTAACATCCCTGCAATTTTGCCAGAACTAGGGTTGATATTCACTTGGAAACTTTTATTAAAATAAAATGTCTAAGCAAGATGACCTTGGTTATGAATTTGTGCATCCATTTTGTGTGTGTGTGTGTGTGTGTGTGTGTGTGTGTGTGTGTGTTTTGGAGCTGGGGCTTGAACTCAGGGCTTATGGTTTTGTCTATGAGCTTTATTAGCTCAAAGATAGCACCCTATCACTTGAGCCATAGCCACTTTCAGCTTTTGGGTGGCTAATTGAAGATAAAAATATCATGCACTTTCTTGCCCCGGCTGGCCTCAAACTATTGGCTATACATGTTTAGAGAAGTGAAGTTAGATACTTACATATCATCCTGCATCAGACTCAACTGCATATAGATCACAGACCTTGAAGTAAGAGCAGACCCTCTGAAAATATGACAGGAAAGGATAGGAGATACACTAGGACTCCTTGGCACAGGTTGAAACTTCCTAAATAAAGATCCAGAAACACAACAAATACAAGAAAAGCTGGATAAAGTGGGATTGCATTAAACTGTGGAGCTTCTGCATGTCAAAGGACATCGCTAGCAAGATAAATGAATGATACAAAATACTTAAGTAGCCCTCTCTGACTGCCTGTAAGTGGGAAAAAAAAGCCCAAACACACAAAACCTTCAATAGCCTTTGAGAGTTTGGATGGTACTTACCCCATAGTGAAATACACAAAAGGAGCTATCATTGGTTTGCAAAATTTAATATTTTTAATCTTTATTTACCATTGATCATTTACTTTAGGCCATGAACCATATATTCCTTTATTTCCCCAGTGTATGACCTGTGAGAAAGGGAAAGGTTATTTATAGGTATAGTGTGACTAACAGACATCACAAATGAATCCCCATGAATTATCAGGGCATCATACAGCTTGGTCTCCAGCTTCTCCACTTGCATAATGGAATTTCTCAAGGCTCTGTAGCAAGTCCTAAAATTGCTGGGCTGGTGGTTCATAGCTGTAATCCTACCTACCTAGAAGGCTGAGGATCATGACTCAAAACCAGCCCAAGCAGACAAATCCAAGAGATTCTTATTGCCAGTTAACCAGAAAGAATAAAGTATCGGGGTAGCTGGGGTTGGGGGGAGGTTGTAAATGTGGCTCAAGTTATAGAGCTCCAGCCCTGAATGAAAGAGTTAAATGCTAGAGTGAGACCCCCTGAGTTAAGCTCTAGTACCAGCAAACACACACACACACACACACACACACACACACACACACACACACACACACACACGTCCTAGAATTATGGTCACATGGTCATATGTTTCTCCTAGCTTTTCAAAAGTAAGATAGTTCAATTGAAATCAGGCCAACTTTTGTCATCAATTTCCTCTCATGACAGTGGAGATGTTAGTAGCAAATGAAGACACATTTCGGGAGATAGTGACATACCTATGTTTAGCTATTGACAGTCATCACAACGTAGGATATGTCTATAATAATACTGCCAAATTATGACACATAATACAGGAACAGAGGTTGTGTCACCACATCCACTTGACACCTCCTTCACTCCTAATTTTACTTTTATATTTTCTATTTTTCCTAAAAGAAGGCTTCTAAAATTGGATTTATACCTGAAGGGTGTGAGGTGTAATCAAATTTAAATTCAGGTCTGTTTGATTTCAAAACCAGCCCTTGTTATGGTTTAGAATTAAACAATTAATTAAAAATTAATCATTAATTTCTATTATAGTTTTATTTTCTTTAGGTAGTTACAATACAACACAGCACATTAGAAATACATTGCCATTCCCTGCCCCCCTTTTTCTGTCAGTTGTAGAGCTTGAACTCTGGGCCTGGGTGCTGTCACTCAGCTCTTCAGCTCAAGGCTAGCACTCTACCACTTGAGCCACAGTGCCACTTCTGATTTTCTGGTGGTTTTTTGAAAATAAGAATCTCAAAAAAAAAAAAAAAAAAAGAAGAATCTCACGGACTTTTGTGCCTGGGCTGGCTTTGAACCATGATCCTCAGATCTCAGCCTCCTCACTAATTAGGATTACAGGCATGAGCCACCAGGGCCTGGCAAGTGAAGCATCCTTTACTCATAATGGCTGTGAACCAGTGACTGCAAGCAGACTCATACCCCCAAAAAACTTGCAGTGCCTAATGCAGCTAGTGCAAAGTTTATGAAGGCAAAAGCCACATCAAGGCAGATGTCACATGGTATGGGAACTAGCAAAGTGTGTTTTACAGAAGCAAAGCAAGCTATCCAGGGGTAACAATCAGGGTCAATCAAGAGCCAGTTATCTAAGGGGAACAATAAAGGATAAGCAAGGGCAAGTATTCTCTGGAACACGTTTTTTTCTGGAGCTAAACAACCCATGATACATCTGCAATTTAACAACTCACAACACAGCTGTAGTTCAAAGAGAGTCCTATGTCACCTCTACAGTTCTTGGAACTGGGTGAAAATTTCCTAACACCTATTAAGACACCAAGATGGTGCTGAGGACAGATAGTATTATTTAGACAAAGTATCCATATTTCACCATCTGAGGCTGCTTTTCACTTTTCTCTGATTGTTCTTGAAATATGGATACTGGTTCTAACTGGCAGCATCTTTGACATGTTGATGGATGAGAGACTTTCTAAAAACTCTTATAGGTGAATTCTGACCCCTACCCCTAGGTGATAGGCATGCCTGAATTACTAGAGGCACGGGCACAGACTTGGACAATAGGTTACTGGACCACCAGACCTGTACCATGAACTCATGAGACTCTTTGAACTCTCAAGTTCCTCATGACCCTGTCCCTGACCATGACCTTATTTAGGTCCCAACACCTCAGCATCATTTTGTGCCATGCCTCACATCTCATGGCCCTCCTCAAGTCACCATGGCATCCCTCTCAACTCTCCATTAGAGTTTATCTGGTTTGTTTTTCTGCTCTTCCTTTACTATCTACATGCCTCAGTGTTTTAAAACAGTTCTAAGTATATTTGAGGCTGTGAGTTTCTTGGGAACATGTATCCCTCACAGTTGTTGGCTTTCTAATAAAGATTCCTGATTGGACCTTTCAGAATGTGGCTTCTCTCTATCTTGTGATCAAATTCCTGTATAACATTCTAAGGCTACTATTTACTTTCCTAAGGAAGGGCTTTAAGTTGGTTCTTTTTGTTCCTAAGTGGGTTTTGGTTATCTCAAATGTATTAAATCTTAAACCTTTTTGGCATTTTAAAAAATTCACGCACATTTGTCATTTTCTTTTAAAAATATGTATTTTTATTGTAAAGATATTGTACAGAGGAGTTACAGTTACATGAGTAAGGTAATGAGTACATTTCTTATTGAACATTGTTACCTCCTCCTTTGTTTTTTCCCCTACTGTCTCTTTCTTCCCCATGTCCCCAACTCTCCCCCACCATAGTTGTAAAGTTCATTTTCACCATAGTGTCTTGTACATCTCATTGTTACAATGGGCCAAACTGTATCCTTATTTCTGCTTTTTGTTATTTTCCTTCCCCTTCCCAAATTAGAAAAATGTATATACAAGATGCAGGGCACCAGAGTCAAATGCAGTGAAAACAGGGGTTATACCATGGAAGAAGAACATACAAGAGAAATAAAAAAATCATATAGTACATTAGAAGTACATTAAAAACAACAGCACGAAAGATAAAACCTCTTGTGTCCCTATCTTGGGATTCATTTCACTTAGCATCATCTTATATGGTCATATGCACATAGCTTTTAAATAGGGATACAGGTGGACCCATTGGAAAGATGAGATGTACAAGTCGTTATGTTGAAAAATGAACTTTACAACTTTGGTGGGGGGGGGTAGCGGGGATGATTGGGTGGGGACAGGGAGGAGGATGGGAAGGGATTTGAAGGGGAAACTAAGGAGGAGGCTACAATGCTTGGTAAGAAATGTACTCATTATCTTGCCCATGTAATTTTAATCCCTCTGTACAATATTTTCACAATAAAAAAATAAAAAAAGAAATAAAAAAATGAAAAAAAGAGGTTGGTATAATTTGTGGAGGGGAAGGGAAAAACAAATCGTTTAAATAGGGATACACGTGGATCCATTGCAACAATGAGATGTAACAAGTCGTTATGTGGAAAAATGAACTTTAACTTTGGTGTGGGGGGAAGAAGATTGGGTGGGGGGTGGGGAGAGAATGGGAAGGAATGGGAAGGGGAAACAAAGGAAGAGGCTACAATGCTTGATAAGAAATGTACTCATTATCTTGCCCATGTAATTGTAAACCCTCTGTATAGTATTTTCACAAGAAAAAACGAAAAAAAGAAAAAAAGAAAGATAATTTTCCAAGGCATCTCTGATGCCATCTCTCCCTTTCTGACACCTTACCCTTTAATTTTGTATTTTCTATTGCTCTTACTGCTTGCATTTCTCTCCTCTGTCTAGATTGTACTTTCTATCACTCATCTGAAATAAGCAACTATCAATGCCATCCATTAGAATGGAAGGTATAACTTGGACATGAAAGATGTCTATCTCTCCGATTCTAGATAGAGATTGAGGATTATTTGGGGAACTGTAAAAAAGGTTGCAAGTACCAATTTTCAGGTAACCTACCTGATATATGTTTTAGTATCCCTGCCTTTTTTAAGTTTACATTTCAATGACATAAGCTAAATAATTAGAGGAGGAATGGGGCTGGTGTGCAGCTTCTTCTTTGAGGGAGATTGTTGATGACAATTCAGCTAAAGCACCGAAAGCCCTTAGGGGAGGAAAGGCAGGGGTGACAATGGGAGCAACACTATCAGACATCCCATTCTCCAAAGGATAATTTTGTGTCTGCATCATTTTTGAGAGAGTTAATAACTGCAAGGCTATTCAAGATTCATCTGGTCTAGGGGTGACAACTTGTTTTCTGCTAATACTGATAAGTTTTCTTTGGTCTATATCATGGTCTTCATAAAAATTATGCCAGCACATAAAAATTCTGAAGATCTATACTAATGCAAGCTGTGAGTCTTAAGAACCATTAGGAGATTTGACAATTCAAATTTCATTATGGCAAATGTTGGCTCAATCTGATCATTTATATTTGTTTGTTTGTTTATGCCAGTACTAGGGTTTGAACTGAGAGCCCGAGCTTTTTTGCTTAAGGCTCGTGCTCTACCATTTGAGCCACAGCTACACTTTTGGGTTTTGGTGGTTAATTGGAGATAAGAATCTTACAGAATTTCCTAATTGGGCTAGATCTTAGCCTCTTTATTTTTTGAAATTAATTTAATTTATTGTTATAGAGTTGAGGTACAGAGGGATTACAATTCTTTTTTGAGGGGGGTCCGGTTTTGGGGCCTGAACTCTGGGCCTCAGCTCTTCAGCTCAAGGCTAGTGTTCTACCACTTGAGCCACAGTGGCACTTCTGGCTTTTTCCTTTTGCTTATGTAGTCCTGAGGAATCTAACCCAGGGCCTCATGCAAGCAAGGCAAGCACTCTACTGCTGAGTCACCTTCCCAGCCCGGGATTACAATTTCTTAAGTTACCTATTCAGTACATTTCCCTTTTATCTATTTTTTAAAATTTAATTTTATTGTCAAGGTGATATACAGAGGGGTTACAGTTACATACATAAGATAGTGAGTACATTTCTTGTTGAACATTGTTACTCTCTCCCTCATTTTTCTCCCACTTTCCCTCCTCCACAAGGTCACTTCCCCAAGTTGTAAAGTTTCTTTCCAACATACTGTCTTGTGAGTATCACTGTTGCATTGGCTCTCATTTTGAGTAGCTAGGATTACAGATGTGATCCACCAGCACCTAGCTTAAGCTGCCCCTTTCAATGGAGGTATTCAGTAGATATTGATGTCTAACCTTACAATTTCTCATTTACCTTTTTTTATTACAAATGTGATCTCCTAATCTCACAAGTGTTAAAATTGATGCTCCAAATTCATGTAGATAGGCATGTCATATTTTCATTTGTAGAGCTCTTTCTACATCCCACATTGTTTCCCAACACTACTTGAATCTAATCATTTGTAATATGCAGAAGCAATGACCTGAATACTATTAGAGACACAAAATTCAGGTAACACCTTACCTTAGCACATCCTTTTTAGTACAATGCAGTTTGCTCAGGAATTATTGTCATTGGGCCAATCAACAGCTCTAACCTACTTGATTACCTAACTTGCAGTTGTGTTCCTACTATAAATCTCATTGTCTATTGAAGCAAGCACACAATCTTCATTTGTATTTCTTACAATCTTGCTTAAACCACATATGCTGAGGGTCGGGCCTTCTTCCTAGAGTTGTAACCACTTTTCTTTTAGTTTCTTTTTTTTTTTTTACATGAGCAAGGAAATGAGAACATTTATTTATTTATTTATTTATTTGTGAACACACTGTACAGAGGGGTTACAATTACATGGGCAGGATAATGTGTACATTTCTTATCAAGCAAGCACATTTCTTTTTTTTTTAATTTAAGTTTATTTTATTTGTGAACATACTGTACAGAGGGGTTACAATTACATGGGCAGGATAATGCGTACATTTCTTACCAAGACAACGTCTGTGCGGTGGGGGCGGAAGGGGGGGAAGGAGAAGGATTGGGATTGGAGGGGAGGGGGAGGCTGGGAAGGGATGTGAAAGGTAAACCAAAGGAGGAGGCTGCAATTCTTAATTTCTAATCAGCTAGGGGAAAATAAAAAGCTAAAACTGATTCTATAGTTTGTTGTCATATTAAAAATTCCTTTTCTCTGTATCTTTAAATATTATTGGTTGCACACTCCTTACTATCCTTACACCAGAAAATTCCAAGTGAACAGAGATTGCAAATGTTCAAAGGCAGATGAATAAGCACATCAATGAGGAAACTCACAGTGAGCCACACACACACAAGTCACTGCCATTGTTCCATCTCTATTCTCTCTAGCAGGCTGACTGTCAAAGGAAGCACTGGAATCATTGTTGGGTTGCCTTCAGCCTTGAAAAGTCACTTTGCCTATGAACACTACAAGCAAAGCAATATTGTTTGTTAAAGAGTACAGGTACAGGTACAGGAATATACCATAGCTAAAGACTTGTGCAGAAAAAGCACATAACCAATAGCTAATCCGTAGAGGGATATAAAAGTGAGATTCCTTTAGTCTGGATAATCCTGACAAGTAAGTTTCCACATAGTTTTCCAGAGTTTGGCTGTAGTATAGCAGTGATCAATTATCTACGACAATAGTTGACTTGATAACTAACAAATCACTTGGCGGTGGCCCTCCCTCTTCTGAGTGCTTTCTTCCTTACCTACCCATGTTCTTTGCATCGGTAAGAAGTCTATTTGACTCAGAGATCTTTGGCTCAGAGTTTGATTTGAAGGATACTTCAACTAAGATAGAATCACTTAAGAGTTCCAGAATGTCTCTTATAATAGAGAATAGATATGTAAATGGTTACAAGAGTAAAGTCACAGAGGAACTTCAGGGAAAACAATTCCATTTGATCAAATTAGACATGGTGTCAAATTACAATGTGTCATTTGAAGTAAGTGGAGAATAGTCCTGATGAGATAAAATAGTACTAGCAGCTCAACTATTTCTGCCTTTGATTCTCATGAAAGTTGTATAAGTGCTTTTAAACATTTTATAGGGTGCTTTCTTATATTCTAATTTTTATAAATGAAGAAATGGGCATTTGGAGAAATAATTCAATCTGTATAAAGTTGTTCTGCCTGCAAATGGCAGGTTTAAGATTTAAACCTAGTAAATACCTCCTGATAGAGTTTTTATGGCATTAAAAGAAAATAGCCTTTCAAGGCAGAGCGAGGTAAGCTTGAATTTTCTCATGTATTAGCTGAACAGAAATTAACATCTAAGTCTATTATCTCAACTGAAATGGAGATAATTAGTCTGAAGGTCTTGGTATAAGGTTTTACTGAAATGTAACATGTAATATATTTTGTTCAATGCTTGTCATTAAGTATGAATTAAAAAATAAGCAACCCTTTTTTGACAATAACAACGATCATTGGGAGCATGTGAAAACTTCATGTGTTACATCTAAAAATCAGTTTTCTCAGCCTCTGATGGGGTAGTTTAGTTCTGGAGTATAATTTTAAATGATGGAAAATGAGGTTGCCATACAAACTTAGAAATGAGTATTTAGACATTTATGTCAGTTTCAAGTAGTTGACTAAGTTCTGCAGAAACAAACCATCCAGGATTTTAAGCAGGGATGAAGAAAGCATGTTAGTCATGCATTTTGGGATTAAGTATACTGGGGGTGACATAAGATGGCAACCTAGAATCACTAAGAATGAAAGATTAGAGGCCTGCAGACTTTTCTGGAAGGCTTTGGGTTCTGATGTAGAATTTTACCCATTCTTATTGTTTTCTAACACTTGTAATTATACACAAAAATGATTAAATATGAGTGAAATCAGAGGTGTATGTGTGAGAGAGATAGAGAGATTAGAAGAGAAAGAGGGAGGTAAAGAGGGAGAAAGACAGAAAGAGAGAGAAAAGGGAAGGAAGGAGGGAGAAAGAAAGAAAGAGAAAGAAAAAGAGGGAAAGAGAGAAAGTGAGAGAGAGGGAGGGAGGGAGGGAGAAAGGGAGGCAGGAAGGAAGGAAGGAAGGAAGGAAAGAAGGAAGGAAAGAAGGAAGGAAGGGAGGGAGGGAGGGAGGGAAGGATGGAGGGAGGGGTAAAAGAGAGGAAGAAAGAAGGAAAGAGAGAAAGGAAGGAAGCAAGCAAAACAGGAAATAGTTGGGCTGAACTATCATAAAAAGGAATAAATAATCACCAAAAACATTGAAAGCATTCCAGGAATTCTAGTCAAGTCAAATTATTTCCTCTGAGTGAATCCGTGTCTATGACAGCCAGTCTCCAAGATGCAATCTGATGATCAACATCTCCTGGAACTCATAATCTTAGGTAGCCAGCCCCTCTCCCACATCAAATCAGTACTATAGATATGTGACTAACAAAATACCAATGGAAAAGGTAGTTTGTAAACAGTTTTCATCTTGATTTCCTAAATCACTCAACCATGTGTACAACCAAGCAGCTCCATGCAAAAGTCATAATAGAGAGAAAGAGGTTTCAAGTAGACAATCCAAGCCAGCTTGTCCTTCCTTCAGATGACTAGTCCAGGTTGACTTCAGACTGCACTGCATGAAAGACTGAGAAAGGACAGACCAAGCTAGCCCTTTGGACTTCTTGATCCACAGAAACTATGAGAATGTATAAGGTAATGATTGCTGTTTTAAGCTATAAAATTTGGCATCAGTTATATGCAGCAAAATCTAAAGCACTAATATTTTTCGAGTCTATCCTATATGCCAGAAATTCTATAGGTAATTTTATACTGTCCTAGAAATTCTAAGATTTTTCAATACTAGGTATTGAAATGTTGTTCATTTCTATGCCTACTCTTTTGATGCAGAGAGAGAGAGAGAGAGAGAGAGAGAGAGAGAGAGAGAGAGAGAGAGAGAGGAAAGAGAGAGAGAGAAAGAAAGAAAAAAGAAAGAAAGAAAGAAAGAAAAGAGAGAAAGAAAGAAAGAAAGAAAGAAAGAAAGAAAGAAAGAAAGAAAGAAAGAAAGAAAGAAAGAAAGAAAGAAAGAAAGAAAGAAAGAAAGAAAGAAAGAAAGAAAGAAAGAAAGAAAGAAAGAAAGAAAGAAAGAAAGAAAGAAAGAAGGAAGGAAGGAAGGAAGGAAGGAAGGAAGGAAAGAAAGAAGGAAGGAAAGAAAGAGAGAGAGATATGAACACTTAACAGAATTTTGAAACGTTAAGGAGAGTCCATTATAAGTGACAAAGGTCTTTAAGCTATTTTATTCTAGTCTAGGGTTTCTTTAAACTTTGATTAAAGAAACAGCTTGGGTAGACTCCGGGATGCAGAAATAGATGGATAAAATGCAATAGCAAAGATGCCACAAAATACTATCCTCTCTTAGAGCGTGAGCTAGGATGAAAAGAATGGGCTAAGTCTAGGAGAAGGGGAAAAATTTGAGCAAAAAGAAAGAAAGTAAGAAAAGGACAAATGAGAATTAATGAGAAATGTGAAGCAAAATGGATTTTCTCTGAAAGGCACCTGAGACTTAGTGCCAACCAGTAATTCACTACTGATAGTAATCAAATGTCCAGCTCCATTTTGTAAAGCTTTGCAATAATCAGGAGTCACTGCTGTGGTGGGTACATTAAGCAAGAAAGAAAGCAAGATACCAATGAATCAGTTAATACCTTGACAAGAACTAAAGTTTATATGTCTGTTCCAAAGGAAGTTTAGCACATTTAAGAGTTGAGCTTTTCTTCAAATTTTAGGTAAAACAATCTTCCCATTCTTTCTTTAGCAAAAATTCTCATTCATATTACTTATAAACATCCAGGGGTTCATAAATATTCACGTATACAAATTGAGTGCTGATAGAGTAATAGAATTTAATGCATGAGTCAACACCTTAGAATTTATTTTCATAATCTTCAATTTGTAAAGCCCAGAGCAGTTTGTTTTCTCATTTGCAGAGTGTGACTTTGGAACTGTGATTGATTAATTCCTTATATGAGAATCTTGGTTTAGAACCAGTAACAAAAGTATTCGTAGCATTAAAATGGAAATTATAGGATTGAAAAATAAAACTTTCTTGTATAGAGAATTATACTGTGACCTATGATTGTGTCTCTGAATAAAACCTTTGTTTAAAAGGGGCGGGGGAGATTGTCTGTCTTTAGTCAGTAGGCATGTAAGATAAAGCTATCTGACAATGTGTTTATGAGAGAACACCAAGGTGATATATTTTGTCTTTTTTGAAGACTGGTCATTATTCATTTTTCAAAGAGCTATCTTTATGCCAACAGAATAAAAATGATAATTTGTGTCCTGATTTCCAAACAATTTATTTGAAAGGTGTTTATTTTGGGATACCTTTTGGAAAAAATGATTGTGTACCTTGGAATTAACATAATGAATGTACTTTATCTTCATTTTCCTTTTAATAAATGACCACAGTTCTAAATTTCATTGTTAACTAACCTAAAAAAAGTTTTCAGTACACAAATCCCTGGCTCTGATGAAACATTCAGTCAGGGCAGTTATGTAAGATATAATACCAGTGGAAGCAAAATTTTCCCAATGGGGAATTATTGTTGAAACTGTACATATAGAGTGAGAAAAATATAAAACTATGAAGTTTAAAATCTCACCACAATGAAAAGTTGGTTACAGAACTAATAGGAACTTTAATTTCTAATCATTCCAACCTGCTGTATTTGGTAAGGTGATGTGGTTAATAAAAGAAATTCCCAGATCTGGGAAAGTGGCTTAGAGGTAGCATTCTTGCCTCGCATGTATGAAGCCCTGGGTTTGATTCCTCAGTATCACATAAACAGAAAAATTCAGAAGTGGCACTGTGGCTCAAGTGATAGAGCACTAGCCTTGAGCAGAAGGAGCTCAGAGACAGTGCCCAGACCCTGAGTTCCAGCCCCAGGTCTGGCAAAAAATAAACACTAAAATAAAATAAAATAAATTCCCATATTTCAGAGGGTCCATTTGAGAGAAATTTTCCTTCACTGAGGTCAAAGACTGATTGAAAAATAACTTCCTACAAAATGATTCAAAGATTCATATTCTTTCATCCTGTGGCTTTAACAACTTCATTAAGTTGTTTTCAAAAACATTCCTTTCATTTTTGTCAAACCTGAAGGGAAAAGGACAGAGACAACTAACTACACAAGGTATCTGTTATGGACTGGCCCTAAAGGAGTATGCATTTTCTTTGCTCTCATTCTATTGACTGGAGTCACTTTGCAGTAACTTTAAGATACTGTCAGCAATAAATTCAGTCTAGCTGGATGCCTAGAAAGTACAGAAAAATTCGATGTCAACAGCTAGAATTTTCTACCATAATAGCCAAATGCTTTGTACGTTTTAATGTCATTGTGATATCTAAAAGAAAATGAAAATTTTCAATATTTAGGAAGAATAAACTAAAATATAACTTTTCATTTCCTTTTTTTCAGTACTGCAATTTGAGCTCATGTTTTTGCCCTGCAAGTGTTGTACCAATTAAGCCGTTCCCCAAGTTGTTTTTGTTTCAGTTATTTTTCTAAAGACATCTTCTGGTCTATGCCTGGACTATTCTAGACCCTCTTGTTTACCTTTCCCACTTAAACTTGGCATGGGCCATTACACCCAGTTTTTATTGGTTGAGATGGAGTCTCTCCAACTTTTTACCCAGGCTGACCTTGAACCACAACCCTCCCAATATTTACCTCCTCAGTAGATTGGATTACAGGCATGAGACACCAGGCTTCTCCTCCATCAATAATTTTTCTAAGATCTCAAATTTGTCATTTTACAGTTCAGGGAAACAAAAATAACAATGTTGCTTAGCCTTTGTGCTATATGAGCAATTCAAAATCTATATGTATTTTTGTTTAATTTTGATTTTGACATATGAACCTGAAATCTTTACCTTTAAACAGTTCACATATTCTATTTTGTCATTATTGACCTAAGTAGAAATCAAAAAGGGGTTTATGTTGCCAAATTATCACACCATGTGGCCTAGAGCTCTCCTCACATTTTCTTGTCCTTGTCCTTAAAATTATTCTTGTAGTTTCTCTTCCTCTCAAATATCTCAAAATAAATCTCTGTGCTATAATTAAAAGAAGCAGTATACTCTGGTAATGGGAATAATGGGAGTGTTTTTGAATCAATTTGTTTCTCAGCTCAAGTTTACCATAAGAGCTCTTTTTGGTACAGGGATTCTCAAAGGAAATCAAGAGAATGTAAGAAACTTGCTGAGAATTTCCAGGACAAGTGCAAGGTGGATGCTATGACATGGCTATGACACCTGCAATTTCCAGAGCAGCTTTTGTCCCCTTACCTAGGAACATCTGTCGATAACACCCCTGCCCCTTTCATCTAATTTCAACTCAGTCATCAAAGAAATCAAACTGGAAATGCTCTATTTCATGAAGGTGTTAGTATTGCTGTAATTTGTTGAGAAATGAAAGAATATTCATTATATATTATGTTAATCGGTTCTTTGTCAACTGAGTGACTTAATTAATAGAAGATGGTCTTTGAATTCACCCTGGTTATAAGACTTTTTTTTCCTTAGGATTGCTGCTGGGCATTTTATCCCAGCAAACATATAGCAATTTGCTTTACATTAGGAAATTTTTGTATTTCTTTAAATACCCCACATTTTATTGGCAATAAAGGAATTTTCAAAAAAGGAGCAAGGTAGAAGTATCATATTAATCAGTTTTCTAATTTTCCAAGTTCAATTCTTATTCTTACCTATAAAAGATAGTTGATGTTTACCTATTGATATTGATATTGCATGTGCAAGGTAATGAATACATTTCTTATCAAGCATTGTTGCCTCCTCCTTTGTTTCCCCTTACCGTCCCTGCCCTCCCTCCCATCCCCCACAACTTGTAAAGTTCGTTTTTTGATATAACCTCTTGTACATCTTATTGAGTGTTCATTTTAAAGAGTAATCAATAAATGTTTATTAACAAATATTTATTTTTGTGCTGCTATATGCTAACTTTGGTCTTAAGATCTAGATGACAATCAAAAGAAGCCATAAACTCTAGTTTAAGAAGCTTACATTCTAAGATGGAGAAAGACAGTAATATGTGAAAATACAGAGAAGGACATAATTGTGGAGAGTTAAGACTTTGAACTATGGATGGGGACTGGTGGCTAATGCCTGTAATCCTAGCTATTCAAAAGGCTGAGATCTGAGGAACATGGTTTGAAGCCAACACAGTCAGGAAAATCCATGGAACTCCTATCTCTAATTGAACACCAAAAAACTGGAAGTGCCACTGTAGCTCAAGTGGTAGCAAGCTAGTTTTGAGTACAAAAGTTCCCAGGCCCTGAGTTCTAATCCCAGTACCCACAAAAAATAAACTACTGTAAATTCACAGCTGGTTGAAGACCCAGGAAAACTACGTTTGCAAAGACTGAACGTTTTGTTTGTTGGTGGAATGACTATGACCAAAACAAGGTGAGGGAATGGGACAGGTGAAACAATAAGGTTAGAGAAGTCAATAGATAACACAGAAAGATAACAAAAAAAGGCCTAGTTATAAGCATTATGCTCACGTTTGGTCCTCAACTCAGCCCAGACCTGAGCTGCTCCCAGGCCTGGAGTTCTCACCGTACACCTGGCCTCTCCCTTTCTCTGCCAGGCCCACCTGAGCTTCCCACCTACCTCACTTCCTGCCCCAGATCTTCCTGCTACCTGCTTATGGACAGGTGCCATGTGCTCCCTCTTGAGGGAAATATGACTTCTCTAATAAACCTTGTAATAACCTTTCTCCTGTGCCTGCTTGCCTCCACGTGGTTCCCTGGGATGTATGTGAAGCTCTTTCATTGATGGCCTTTCAATAGTGAAAGGTGCTGTGGCACCTTAAAAGTCAAGAGGAACAAAGTCTAGGTGAACAGATGAGGTGTGGTGTTAAAAGCTGCTCAGATTCAAGGTATATTTGAAGGTAGAAGTTAAAGGGCAGAGGTTAAAATGTGGAATCTAGGGCAACTCCAAAGCACCCAGAGTACGATGGTATCATTTGTTGTATTAGAGATGATTTGATGATATTTATTCATTCAAACATTTATTGTGATTATTTTGTGTCAGACACTATATTCAACCTGTAGTCAGAGATAACCCTCCAAAGAATTCTGAAGGCTGGCATTAGGCAGAGGAAGAACAATGTAGAGGAAATGACAAATTTAAGAAGTATGTGGGAGTCGGAGTTGGCAGGGTGTGGTGCCTCATGTTGAGAGTAAGAAGGATTCTAGGAGCACTTTAAAATTTCTGATGCAAGTGATAGATGGAATTGCTATTAACAAAGACATGGAATGTGTAACAGGAAATTAGTTTGTGGAGAGATGTTAATATAGACCTGTAGATTTGCGTGATGTCAGTGCCATCGATTTACCAACTTTAAAGTTTCCTCATAAACCTCTCTCTTAATGGCACATGCAAATCTCAAAGACAGTGACTAGAGACATTATTTCATTTGGAGTTAATAAATGGTGACTTTCAAATTCTTAAAAAGAAAGAAAGAAATTGGTTTGTGAAGAAAGTTATCATAACATCAGCAATGGCAGATCCTGAGTGAGTACTTACTGCTTCCGGTGTAATAGGCACTCCTCTTACTACTTAACATAAACAACCTCATTTCATAATTAAGACATTTATATTGATGGCACTATTATTGTCCCTGTTCTTGCATAAGCATTGCCTGGAACTTGGAGAAGTAACTTACTCAATGTCAACATCTTCAGGGATTAGGAGTGCTAGGCCTTGAATGTTTTCCTTATGCCAATGTTTGTAGCAGTTGGGTTTCAGAAGATTTGTGAATTTGGACTCTGAAGTTGAGATACAAGCTGGAGACAAATATTTGGAAATCATCAGCATAAAAATGATGCTCTGACTGCATACCATCAATGGATGCCTTCTTCCTATCTCACTGTTGTGCCTCTCCTATTGTATGATCCAGGATCATTTTCCATGTAAGCTATTTGCATTTGAATCCATGTCCCAAAGTCTGCTTCTAAGGAGCTAGACCTCAGAGAGAAACTGATGAAAAGGTAATAGAGGATGAGGAATAAAGGACACTAAAAGTTTTCTTAGGACTTAGTTAAGAAAGTAGGGAAATAAACAGGAAAATAATATCACAAGAGAATTCAGGACTACTTTTTAAGAAGGGAAAGAATTAGCAGGAAGGGAAACACTGAAGAGGTCCTGGAAAAGAATTTTCTCAAGAGTTTAGCAAACCAAAGGCAGCAGTAGACAACAAAAATAGAACTAACATAGAGGGGGAAAATCCAAGAGTCTAGGGAAGGAAAATAGTGGCCAGAAAGGCATGAACAGGTCAGACAGTCTTAATTCATCTAAGGTTTTGCTGACTTGATCAAAGATCACTTGAATAAGATTAGACCTCCTATCTCTGATTTACCTTTTCAAATTCTCTACACTTAATTTGATATACCACTGCTTTAATCTTGAGACTTCACCAATAAACTTTCTGTCTTCCTTTTCATTAAAATTAAGGAAATTATGAAGTTACTCACTTGAAGAATCTTTACAACTAGAAATATATTTTATACAAAGAAACTGAGTCCCTGATCCTGAGCACCACATAAGCAAAAAGAAAAAAGCCGGAAGTGTCTTTGTGGCTCAAGTGGTAGAGCGCTAGCCTTGAGAATAGGAGCAGAGGGACAGTGCCCAGGCTCAGAGTTCAAGCACCTCGACTGGACCCCCCCCCAAAAAAAAGAACCTGATTCCCTGAGGAGATCTCACTTTTCATGTTTGTGAAATCATGGTAGGAAACCGAGACAGTCTTCTCTACATTTAGGAACAAGCAAAAGCAAAGAGATTATCTGTAAAAAGGAAGTGTGTGGGTTGATATCAGAAACCCATTTTGAACTCATAAGCATTGTGACATCATAATCACTTTGTGACATCACATTGTCATTGTGATATTACTAAACTATTGTGGCATCAAAAACCTGTCCTGTACTCATAAATTTTGCAACATGCATCTGTTTTGGCATCTTAGGCCCTTTATGAGCTAATATTCTGGTATTAGCCTCATAATATTTCAAATATGACATGTGATATCAAAAATCCGCTGTGACATCTTGAACATTATGACATCAGAGTGCCAGATATCATGACCATTGTGTTACATTATGAAAATAAAAACCAGTTAGGACTTGAGAACATTTGAGACAACACATGCCTTTGGAGACACCATGGTACCTTAGTGAACACATATAATTGTGAATTAAAGAAAATTGAGACCCATCATGCCATTGTGACAGTACCAACCCTTTGTGACATTACAAATCCATTATGACCAGTATGGCCTCACCAATTAATTGTGACATCAAATCATTATCATGACATGATATTTTGACATCACACTGCCATTGTGATATCACTGTTCAATTGTGTTTTTACATAGTTTGACCTCATCATATATATACAATGGAATTCTATACCTCCATCAAAAAGAATGACTCGGCCCCATTTGTTATGAAATGGAAAGGCTTGGAATAATTTATATTAAGGGAAGTAAGACAGGCCCAAATAAACAGAGATCCCATGGTTTCCCTTATTTGCAATTACTAGTATTTGTCTAGAATAAGCAGAAAAGGTAAAAAAAAAAACTATGTACATATGACCATATAAGATGAAACTAGCGAAGTGAACCCCAAGATAAGGACACAAGTGGTTTTATCTTCCTTGCTGTTGTTTTTAATGTATTTATAATGTGCTGATAGTTTCTTATGAATATTTTATCCCATGGAATCTGCTGTTTTCAATGTTTCTGGTGCCCTGCATCTTGTATATACATTTTTCTAATTTAGGGAGGGAAAGGGAAATAACATAATGCTTAAATAAGGATACAAGTTGACCCATTGTAACAATGATATGTACAAGACACTATGTAGAAAAGGAACTTAGGGGAGATGGAAGAGTTGAGGAGGTGGGGAGGGAAGGGATGGTAGGGTAAAAACAAAGGAGGGGGTAACAATGTTCAATAAGAAATGTATTCATTACCTTACTCATGTAATTATAACCCCTCTATAGAGTATCTTTACAATAAAAATATATACAATAAAAGAAAATACAAAACAACAATTTATATAATTTCTTACTCTATTAAAATGATATAAAAATCCCGCAACGTGATCTCTCAGGGAAAGGGGGTAGGGGCTGATCGTTGCTGCCTTTAATACATGGGATTAGTAAAAGGTCACCTGAGACAATAGCCAGCACTTCTCACTTCCTCTTACCTGGTAAGATGGGGACTTGCCTGTCCCCTTACTGGCAGTAAACTTTTCCCTTGTTCTTCCAAAAAAAATGAGATTCCACCTCACCCCTGTTAGAATGGCTACAATCAAGAAATCTGGTGGCTGGGAAGGTGGCTCAGTGGTAGAGTGTTTGCCTTGCATGCATGAGACCCTGAGTTTGCCTTGCATGCATGAGACCCTGAGTTCAATTCCTCAGCACCACATAAGCAGAAAAAGTTGGAAGTGGTTCTGTGGCTCAAACGGTAGAGCGCTAGCCTTCAGCTGAAGACCTGAGGGACAGCACCCAGTCCAATGGTGCAGGCCACATGACCAACAAAATAAAAAAAAATCTAATAATAACAGATGCTGTTGGGACTGTGTCCAAAAGGGAACTGTACTGCATTGTTGCTGGGAGTGGAAACTTCATATTGGAAAGCAGTATGAAGATCCCTCCACAGATCCACATAGAGCTCCCCTTTGACCCAGCATCCCACTTTTGAGCATTTACCCAAAGAATCAGAAACAAGGGCATAAGAAATCTACCAACACAACTATGTTTTATCACAGCATTATTCACCATAGTTAATATAAACAACCCAGCTGCCCCTCTGTAGATGGTTAAATAAAATGTCACAAAACTACAATTATATCTGTATTTTGACATCACATTGTCATTGTGACATCCTAGAAACATTGTGAATGCCTATTCTGTGATTCCATTCTCTCTCAAATGTGGCATGTTGGTTGATGTCAGAAACCCATTATAACTCCATTAGCTTTGTGACATCACAATCCCTTTGTCATATCACATTGTTATTGTGATATCAATAACCCACTCTGACATAACAAATCTGTCCTATCCTCATAATTTTTGTGTCATGCATTCATTGTGGTATCAGGAATTTTGTGTACTCATAATCTGTGTTTGAACTCATGATACTTCAAGTATGAAATGTGATATCCGAAATCAACAGTGACCTCAGACCACGGAGACATCACCCTACCAGATGTCAAGAACTCATTATCTATGTTTGACCTCATGACACTTCAAGTATGAAATGTGATATCAGAAATCAACAGTGCCCTCAGACCACGGAAACATCACACTGCCAGAGGTCCTGACCATTGTATCACATTGTGACATCACAAAACTTTTAGGACGTCACATTTGTCATAACATATGCCTTTGGAGATATCACAGTCCCTTTGTGAACTCATATACTCATTGTGAGTTAAAGACAATTGAGATCCAGAATGTAATTGTGACATTGCCAGAAAATTGTGATATACACCTATTTTAACCTCATCAATATGGCACCACCAACTAAATGTGACATGAAAACATTATTATGTCTTGATATAGTGACATCACATTGTATTGTGATACTACTGTCCTATCTTTTTTCAAAAACGTATAATAGGACCTCATAACATTTTAGTAAATTCATGACCCTTGGGACCTGAAGCAAATACAGTGTATAATCATTGTGAACTAGCAGCAATTGAATTTTGACATGTGAGTGTGATATTACAATCGTTGTGACATCACAAACCAAAAGTAACCTCATCACCATTGTGACATAACCAATTGGGACATGACATTGCCATTGTGACATCAAGATCACATTGTGAAATGACAAATCTATTATGACTTGTTAGAATCTTTAAAAAAATAAACACATGATCTTTGTGATATCCCACTTCCTTTGTGTACCCATATCCTCATTGTGAACTAACAGTTGAGATGTGCACATGAAAATGTAACATCACACACCCCTTGGGACATCAGGTCGATTGTCATCCCATTGTCTTTATGACACAAACTCATTGTGACATCACCAATCTACTGTAGGGAGCCGAGGCGAGACTCCGCCCACTCCCTGGCAGCTTTGAGGTAACCACCCCAGACGGTGCTTGGCGGGACGCCTGGGCTGTGCGCGTGCATGAGCCAGGTAGAGTCCCCAGCCAATCCCATGACACCTGGTGATGGTGAAAGGCAGGCGACCAACAATAGAAAGACCCGCATTCCGATTCTCCTATATAAGCGGCTGTGTTTCGGGTGCACGCTCTCTCGCGCCCAAGGTCTCCTACAACTAAAAGGCTCTCCAATAAAGCGTGATCTGAGAAGACTCCTGGTGTGGTGGTCGTTTTTCCTCGCTGGTCGAGTAGACGGTCGCTACAATCTACAATGACGATCATAGCCATTTGACATCACTTTGTCATGGTGATGTCCTAGACACATTGTGAATTCCTATTCTGTGACTTCAATCTATTTCAAAAGTGGCATGAATTTTGACATCAGAAACCCATTGTCACTTCATATCCAGTGTGACATCACATTGCCATTGTGATATCACTAACCCACTGTGACATCACAAATCTATCCTGTCCTCATATACTTTTGACCTGCTGCCATTGTTATATCTTAAACCTTTGTGAGCTCATAATCTGTTTTGTGACCTCATTATATACCAAGTATGACATGATATCAGAAACTGTGACCTCATGACCATTGTAACATCACACTGCTAGGTGTCATGAGTATAGTGTCAAATTGTGACATCCCACACCTGTAAGGACTTCATCACTTTTATGATAACACATGCCATTGGAGACTTCAAAGTCTCTTTTTGAACTCATATACTCATTGTGAATTAATGTAAATGAGGTCTGCCATTCCATTGTGACATTACCAACTGATTGTGATTTCACAAACATATTGTTACACCACCAGTATGACATAACCAATTGTGATATCAAAACATTATTATGGCATGATATTGTGACATCACATTGCCATTGTGATATCGCTGTCCCATTGGGTTTTCACAAATCAGTTGTGACTTCACAATAATTTAGAAAATGTATTGCCTTTGGGATTTCAAGCTTTAGCTGTGTACTCCTATCCTCATTGTGAGCTACTAGCATTTGAATTTGGGTGTGATTGGGATATTATGAACCCATTGTGACATCAATAATCCATTGTGACTTCATAACCACTGTGAAATCACAAACCCATTGTGATATCACGTTGCCATTGTTATATCACTAAAGTATTTTGACATCACAAACCTGTTAGGACTGAAGAACATTTGTAACAACACATGCCTTTGGAGATATCACAGTCCCCTTGTGATTTCATATACTCATTAAAAAAATGAAAATTGAGATCCGGCATGCTATTGTGACATCACCAACCCATTGTGACATCTCAAAACCATTGTGTCCTCATCACCAGTATGGCATCACCACCCAATTGTGACATCAAAACATTGTTAAGACATGATATTTTTACATCACATTGCCATTGTGATATCATTGTCCCATTGAGTTTTCATAATCTGATTAAGACTTCATAACATTTTAGAAAATTCATGACCTTTGGGATTTCAAGTTCCTCCTTAACTCATATCCTCATAGTGAAATAGTAGCAATTGATATTGGACATATTCTGATATTAAAAACTCTTTTTGATGTCACAAACCCAAGTTACCTCATTACCTCTGTGACATCACATTGCTATTGTGACATCATGATTACATTGTGACATCCCAAACTTATTTTGACCTCTTAACACCTTTGAAAAAACACATGGCATTTGTAACATCACAATTGCTTTGTGTACCCATATCATCATGAACTCAGGACAATTAAGAACAGACATGCCATTGTAACATCACAAACCCTCCATGACATTATCACCAGATATGACACTGTCATTATGACACCATCAGCTCATTGTGATATCACCAAACTACAATTACATCGTAGCATTATGACATCAGATTGACATTGTGATGCCATAGATACATTGGCAGTGCCTATTCTGTGATTTCATTCTAATTCAAATGCGGCATGTGTGTTGATAGCAGAAACCTATTGTGAACTCATAACCCTTGTCACAACACAATCCCCTTATGACATCACATTGCCATGGTGATATCACTAACCCACTTTGAGATCACCAACCTGTCCTGCCTCTGAAATTTTTTGGCATGCAGCCATTGTTATATCTGTGGCTCTTTGTGAGCTCATAATCTCTTTTTGATTTCAAAATATTTCAGGTGTGATGTGATATTACAAATCCACTGTGACATCATGACCACTGTGATATGATACTGCCAGACATGACTATTGTGCACATTGTGAAATCTAATATCGCTTAGGAATTCAGAACATTTGTGACACATGCTGTTGTAGATAACATAGTCCTTTTGTGATCTCATATATTCATTGTGAGTTAACGGCAATTGTGATTTGGCATGCCATTTTGACATTACCAACCCATTGTGACATCACAAAACTATTATTACCTCATTACTATTATTGAATCACAAAATAACTGTGACAAAAACATTATTATGATATGATAGTGTGACATCACATTGCCATTGTGATATAGTTGTCCCATTGTGTTTTAAAAAACCTCGTATGAACTCATAACATTTTACAAAACTCAATGGATTTGGAGCTTCAAGCTCCTTTGTGAACTCCTATTCTCATTTTGTACTAGAAGCAATTGAAATTGCAATTTTATTGTGATACTAGAAACTAGTTGTGACATCACAATCCCATTCTGACTTCATCAACACTCTGACAGTCCAAAACTATTATGACATCTGAGCACCTTTAAAAAAATGGCCTTTGTGACATCACAGTTCTTTTCAATACACATATCCTCATTGTGAACTCATGACAATTGAGATCAGAGATGCAATTGTAACACCACATACCCTTTGAGAAATCATCACCAGTGGTTCATCCCCTCATTGTGGTTTCAGAAAATATAATGACATCATAGCACTAAGACATCACATTGTCATTGTGACATCATCGTTATGTCATGATCATTGATGTCACAATTAGTTGGTGATGCCATACTGGTCATCAGGTCACAATAGGTTTGTGATGTCACAATGGTTTGGTGAGTCATAATGGCATTCTACATCCCAAATTGTTTTGTGATGTCACAGTGGTGATGAGGTCACAATGGGTTTCTGATGTCACAATGAGTTTGTAATATCACAATATTTCCAATTTTAATTGATAGTAGTTTACAGTAAAAATAGACATTCACAGAAGGAGCTTGAAGTCCCAAATAGCAAGAATTTTCTAAAATGTTATGAGCTCATACTAGATTTTTGAAAACACAATGGGACAGTGATATCATGATGGCATAGTGATGTCACAATATCATTTCAAAATAATGTTTGATGTCACAATTAGTTCAGAATGCCATACTAGTGTTAATGTCACAATACTTTTGTGTTGTCTCAGTGGGTTGATGATGTCAAAATGGAATCCTGGAACTCAATTCTCATTTGTTCAAAATGAGTATATGAGTTCACACAGGGACTGTGATGTCTCCAAAGTTATTTGTTGTCACAACATTGATGAAGTACTAAGAGGTTGGTGGTGTCACAATGTGATATTACGGTCATGACGTCTGGCAATATAATGACACAATGGTCATGTCACAGTGGATTTCTGATATCACATGTCATACCTTAAAAATTATGAGGTCGAAAACAATTTATGTGCTCACAAAGTGCCTCAGATATCAAAATGGTAACATGGTACAAAATTTATGAGGACAAAACATTTTTGTGAAGTCACAGTATGTTAGTAATATCATAATGGCAATGTGATGTGACAAATGGATTGTGATCTCACAATGGCTATGAGGTCACAATGGGTTTCTGATATCAACCCATATGACATATTTGAAATAGAAATCAATCCCAGAATAGGCATTCACAGTTTGTATATGATGCCACAGTGACAATGTAATGTCATAATGCTATGATGTCATTGTCATATTGTGATGTCAAATTGAGCTTATAGTGTCATAATGACAATGATATGTCACACTGGAGAGTTTATGATGTCACAATGGAATGTCTGGTCTAAACTGTCTTCAGCATCCAACATTCTTTCTTTGGCCTCCTCCATTCTTCTTTGAAGACATTTTACTTCACTTTCTATCACGCTTCTTATTGCTGTTCTTTCTTAATGGTGGCCAACTCCTTATTAAGGTTTTCTTTTAAGTCTTGAATAGATTGCCTTACCTTCTGGCATTGGTTGCCAGACTTTTCTTTCCACTCCTTAATCTGGGTCCTTATCTTTTCATTAGCTTCTTTCTCCCTCTGCTAGAGTTCCTTTATCTTTTTATTTCTGGAGGCCATGAAGTCATCTATTAGCTTCTGTATGGCTTCATCACACTCTCAGATAACCCTATTCAGGGTATTTAATTTTTCATTCAGCAGGTTTACCAGCCTTGCAGTTAATCTATCATGAACATTATCCTCTAGGTTATTCTGGGACTGTTCTGTAGCTTGTTTGTGTGGAGATAGTTTTGAGGTTTTTGATTGGCTATATTCCTTGTGTTTCTGCAGTTGGTTCTACCCATTTGGAGACAAGAATCACATTGGTATGACAGGAGGACAGTCTTTTTTTGGGGGAGGGGCGACCGGAGCCAACCCAGTGTCGTGTACATGTATAGATCTTAGGGTTTCAAAGTAATGTGTAAGTGTTTTCCTATTTAGCTCTCTTTTTATTTGCTTGGAGAGGGATATTGTGGTTTCAGGGTCAAGATTATGTATAGTTGTAACTTGTGACAACCTGGGTTTGGGTGATAAGTAGTCTGCTCCTTAGAGTTAACAAGATGGTCCCCTTGTACTCAAAATAGTCAATTGGAACCAATTTTTTGGTCAAATATAGAACCAACTGTAAGTTGGTTCATATATTAACTGTTAGGAATCAATGGGGTGGAGCAGATGGAGAATTGAAGGGTTAGGATTGGAGAGATATGATTTCAAGTTCAGAAGAGAACTTGGGTATAATGATAGTAGAGGGATAAGAGTAGCTTGGGGGAGGGGTATATGTATGTAGTACGATGAGAATAAAGACCTTGTTACCAAGTGTCAGAAGTGGAAAAGAATTTGAAGAAAGGTTATGTAGTGAGTAGCTTAGAGATCGAGATGAAGGTAAGAAAAAGAAGTGTATTTGGAAACTTGCTGAGATTAGAGAAAGATTTTTCAAATATTATTAGAGAGTTGCTTAATCTAAGTTAACTCCTGTAATTATTGTTTACACACGTAGAAGGAGGTCTTACTTTGTGTATAGAACTAGGCAGGGTAGCTCTGATGGAGTAGTAGTATAATGTGGAGAGAGAGGAAAAAGGGAGAGTTAGAAGAAAATAAAGAATAAAAATCTGACAAATTAGGAGATCAGAAAGTGGAAGAAGAAACCAAATAATAATGAAAAATAGAAGCTTTAAGAGAAATAGCAAATCCTAAATCACAATACACTTAAATAGTACACTTAAATAGCATGTAGAAATAAAAGCAAACAACAAAAGATCAGACATAAAACCTAACAAAACAGCAAAAACAAGAATAAAAACTAAAGAATTGTTTTTTGGGGAGTTCTTTAGGGGAGCTTTAGTCTCCCCATAGTTCTCAGAGCAGATTCCTGATAGCACCTTGTATGTCTTGCTGTAGTCAACTTTCCTTGTGGCTTGGTTGGGAGTAGATGGCCTTTTGATGGGAGAGGGTGCCTGTTATCTAGAGTCACACTCTCAGGTCTGGTGGCAGGGAGTTTTGGGGGTTTCAGGTTTGTAGACTGCTATCATAGGCCTGCAGCTGTGTCCCAGGCTTTTCAAGGTAGCCACACCAGCCTGATCCCTTCTTTTGGAAGTGGATTTGGGTCAGAGGGCTTTGGGATTCCACATGGAATTGCCACCCTCAGAGATTAGACCCAGTTGGGATACTCACGAGGTCTGTAGCTGGTGGTGTGCTGTGGCAGGAAAGACTTGGAAAAAATTATATTAAGTGAAGAAAGCCAGGCCCCAAAAAACATAGGGCTCATGATTTCCCTTGTTTGCAATAACTAGTATATGTCTGAGACAAGCAGGAAAGGTCAGATAAATTGATGTTATGTGAAAGGAACTCCAAGATAAGGATTCAAATATTTTTGCTTTCATGCAATTGTTTCTAACATATTTATAAGGTGATTTGTTTGTTGCTTGGTATGGCCTTCCCTCACGGTATAACGCCTGGTTTCACTGTATTTGATGGTTTAATTTGTGAAGGAGAAAGGAGAAAATTGTATTTAATGGTGAAAAAATAAAGCCATTCCCTCTTAACTCAGGAACAAGACAAGGATGTCCACTCTCTCCACTTCTCTTCAATCTAGTATTAGAATGCCTAGCTACAGCAATAAGACAAGATGCAAACATAAAGGAGTTCCAAATAGGAAAAGAAGAAATAAAAGTATCTCTCTTTGTAGATGACATAATCTTGTACTTAAAGAATCCCATAGACTCCACTCCCAAATTACTCAAGCTGATTCAAAACTTTAGCAAAGTAGCAGGGTATAAAATTAACCCCCCAAAATCAATGGCTTTTCTGCATGCCAACAATAAGAAAAGTGTGGCTGAAATTAGGAAAGCAACTCAATTTGTAATAGCCCCACAAAAAATAAAATGCCTAGGAATTAACTTAACCAAACAAGTGAAAGACCTCTATGATGAAAACATTAAAAACTTGAAAAAGGAAATCAAAACAGAACTTAAAAAAATGGGAAAAACTCCCATGCTCCTGGATTGGAAAGATTAACATCGTGACAATGGCAATACTTCCCAAGGGTATCTACAAATTCAATGTGATACCTATCAAAATTCCAACCTCATTCTTCAAGGAAATAGAAGAGGCAATCCAAAAATTCATATGGAACAATAAAAGACCCCGAATAGCAAAAACACTCCTCAACAGAAAGAACACTGCTGGAGGAATATCAATACCAAATTTCAAACTCTACTATAAAGCCATAGTAATCAAAACAGCTTGGTACTGGCACAAGAACAGACCTCAGGACCAATGGAATAGAATTGAAAACCCAGAAATGAACTTACAGACCTATAGCCATCTAATCTTTGATAAGGGAGCTAAAAAAATAGAATGGAAGAAAGACAGCCTCTTCAGTAATTGGTGCTGGCAAAATTGGTTAACTACTTGTACAAAGTTAAGCTAGATCCTTATATATCACCCTGCACCAGAATCAACTCCAAATGGATCAAAGACCTTGAAGTCAAAGCAGACACTCTGAAAACATTACAGGATGGAATAGCAGAAACCCTAGGTTTCCTTGGCGCAGGCCGAAATTTTCTTAATAGAGACCCGGAAACGAAGTGAATCAAAGAAAAGTTGGACCAATGGGATTGCATGAAGTTGCAGAGCTTCTGCATGGCAAAGGACATAGCTAGCAAGATCAATAGAAAGCCTAAGGATTGGGAGAAGATCTTCACTAGCCATACAAGGGACAAGGGTCTCATATCTAAAATATACATGGGACTCAAAAA
>NW_027203333.1:0-85254 GCF_024711535.1 Dipodomys merriami
CCATTTTGTATTACTGCTTCACTTCTGTCTCTCTCTCTCTCTCTCTCTCTCTCTCTCTCTCTCTCTCTCTCTCTCTCTCTCTCTCTCTCTCTCTCTCTCTCTCTCTCTCTCTCTCTCTCTCTCTCTCTCTCTCTCTCTCTCTCTCTCTGGTGTGTGTGTGCATACACTAGTCCTGGAGCTTGAACTCAGAACATGAGCATTGTACTTAATTTCTCTTGTAAAAATATAGCCCATTCCCACTTGAGCCACAGAGCCAATTCAGGCTTTATTATTGTAATGTTGTACTGAGTAATCAGGCCCAAAGTTACATATATGCAAAGCACTCTACACCTAAGGCACATTCACAGCCCTTTACTTCAGGTTTGTTACTATGTTTCTGTCTTTTTGTTTTTGTTGTTGTCAGTTGTAGGAGTTGAAGTCTGGGTCCTGGGTGCTGTCCCTGAGGTCTTTAGCTCAAGTCTTATCCCCTAACACTTTAGCCACAGAGCCATTTCAGGTTATCTGAGCCTCAATATTCTTGTCTGCATAATCATCTCAGTTGTAGAGCTCTTCCAAGGACCAGATGAATGAATGTACCCTGTGAAAGACACAGCAAATGGCACTCTGAAGGACTCAGCACACAGCAATACGTGAAAGAATCAGCACACAGCACCCAATGGGTAAATCTGCAGCAGTGTGTGGGAAGGGGGAGCTCACCGTGCTGGAAGACAAGAAAGTCAGATCTGTTCCCAGGGCCTGAACTCAAGTCTTAGTACTCATATATTTTAAGTACATGATTTATATTTACATACACATGTTTACTGCATATTGCGGTTAGTGTAGATATTCATTTTGTGTTTTATTTATTATGTATATTAGTGAGTATGATTATGCATATAACGTTTTTTACATCCAATTACATAGGACATAGATTTGCCTGTGTATTAGACATCATTCCTGAGACCCCGGATTTTCACCAATTAGGAAAACAAGTGGGACAATTGGCTTCTTCCACCATAATTAAGTTTTTGGCAGTTCTGTGATTTGAACTCCCGGCCTAGAAGGCACACTTCATGAATGGGTCAATGTTAGCCCACCAGTCTGATGCAAGTGAAGTTGTTGGACAAATTTGAGGACCTGAGATCAAGCCCTAGGATTGGCCAACATAGATGTGTACATAGATGTTTACATAGATGTGTAGATGCAGTGTGTGTGTATTTACATATGTATATGCAGCTATAAATGTATACAGCGACAGACAGACATTTATGTAGATTCTAGTACATAACTATATAAAGTGATATCTATATCTGATTTTCATATATTCTATTACTACCAATTATTTGATCTAAAATTATGCCTTCATTAATTGATCACAGTAGAAGACTTAATAAAGTACTAAATTAATTAGTGACTTGAATTTATTGCATACAATCTTATACTAGAATGACTAGCTAATTAGTAATTCAATTAGTACATTTCAAACATTCTATTAGTGTTCCTACACATAGGAACATAGGATCTTCAGCAGTGTTTAGGTGCTAGTCCCAGGATCCAACTCAGGGCCTAGGTGTGTGGGTTAGGCTCAGGCTTCACTGACAGCCCACCAGCCTTCAGCCATGCTAGGTCACATTCAATTTTCAAGAGGAGTCATTGAGACCCAGGATGGTCAATTGCAAAGGAAACAAAGGTAAAACGGTTGTGTAAAACTTGCTGTTTATTTCCCTCCTCCATTTGTGTTGGTTTGATGTGTTTTGTTTTGTTTTGTTTTGTTTTGCCACCAGTGCCAAGAGTTGAATTTGGTCCTAGGATCCCTGGATCATCTGTGGGTGTAAAAGCTGCACCCCAGCCTAGGGTAATCATGGTTTAAGACACAATAAAATGCTTCCTTGAGCAAAAAGAGCTCAGGGAAAATGTCTAGGCTAACAGTTCAAGCCTCAGGACCTGCCACACAAAAAAGCCAGTAACTACATGTGTCTGTGTATGTATGCATGTATTTCTACCGGTGAACATCCAGAGTTGCTATGTTGAAAGGCACCAAGATAGGAAATTTGCTTTGAATAGAATTATTTCATTGCACAGAGAATTCATTCAAGTCAGTGCTGGTTCTGGGGCTCCCCCTCACTGTTCCCAGTGTAGCCTGAGCATTTCCCCACACCCCAGGCTGCTGGAGGAAGTCTGCCTCATTGTTGGAACAGGCAGACAAAAAGCCTCACTCCTGTACAACTATGTAACAAACAATTCATCCGGGGCAATTAGTGTGGGCAGACTCTGAATGCCAGGAGAAAAGGCCACTTTGTACACCAATCTCTTTCCCCAGTGCTCTTTTTTGACAAGAAGCCCTCATTTGTGCTGCCTCTCAGGTCAGACCAAGTTCCCTGTACTTATCCTGTATTTGTTAGACTATGTCCCAGTGTTGAAACAAACTGCTGCAATTAATTCAAGAATCCTGGCAGACAACTGAGAGGTGAACCTAATGAAATGATTCATTATTGGCAATTGTATTTCCCTAGGTTTCCGGAAGCATGCTAAATCTAAGCTTATGTGTAATATCAGAGTGCTTCCTGTCCTGTCATGTAGGGTTGGTGAAGCTCATCAGGTTTTGAAACCTTTGACCTCTCCTAGTTAGGCCCTGGGTGGCTAGGTTTCGTGATTGAAAACAGGACCAGAGTGCTGACCCTGAGCTCAGAGCAGAAGCTCTTTGCTTTACCATTTGGTGTCACAGCTTCACTTCTGGTCTGTGTGTGTGTGTGTGTGTGTGTGTGTGTGTGTGTGTGTGTGTGTGTGTGTGTGTGTTTGTGTGTGTGTGTGTGTATTTGTGCATGCACGTGTGCACACACATGCATGCACCCATGAACCAGTCCTGGAGCTTGAACTCAGGACCTGAGCACTGTTCCAGAGTTTCACCTGTACAAGGATAACACTCTACCACTTGAGCCACAGAGCCACTTCAGGCTTTTTTTCTAGTGATGTGATACTGTGGATTCAAACCCAGGGTTTCTTATATGCAAAGCACGCTTCCCCTAAGACCCATTCCCTGCATTCTACTTCAGGTTTCTTGCTTTCTTTTCTTGTAAGTTGGAGGAGTTGAAGTCTGAGCCTGGTTGCTGTCTCTGAGTTCTTAACCTCAAGCTCTACCACTTGAGCTACCGAGCCCCTTCGGGCCATCTGGTGGTTCACTGGAGATAATCATCTGAAAGAATTTCCTGCCGAGGCTAGCTTTAGACCATTATCTCCAGCTCTCAGGCTCCTGAGTAGCTAGGATGACAGGCCCAAGTCAGTGACGCCCTGCTTCCACTTCAAGTTGCTAAGTGGTGAGAAGGATATAAGAATCTCAGGACCTTTTGTGTCTGGGATAGTTTTGAGCTTCCTGAGTAGGCAGGATGACAGACCTCAGCTACAGACACCTAGGGTGCTTGGCTGCACCTCATAGGGCACTAGCCATGAGCCTAACAGGGAAGTATCTGTGCCTAGGCCCTGAGTTCAACATTTATGACAGAGAAAAATAAACCAAAACAATTGTCTGCAGGAGACAACTCATTAGAGTTCAGTACATACATAATTTTAGCCTTCACATGGGGACATATCTGAGTCTCAACTTTCTCATCTGCGCAATCATCTTAGTTGTGGAGCTCTTACAAGGACCAGATGAAAGAATGCACCTTGTGAAGGACGCAGCACACAACACCTCATGAAGGACTCATCACATAGCTGTATCCCACAAGCTATCATTAGAATTAGGATGTTTTCATCATTATCACCATTCTTTCAGAAACACATCACAAACTGCATAAAGTTCACATGTAATTGTTTAGAGGAATGTTTTTTTTTTTTTTTTTTTTGTGGGGGAGAGTTAGCCACGGGGATTGCACTGAAAGGTTGGGGCTACTGTCCTAAGATCTTTAGCTCAAGGCTAGAGCTCTACCACTTTGAGCCACAGCTCAGAGTTTTGCAGACTTCTTGCCAAGGCTGGGTTTTAAACCCACCAGTGTCAGATTCAGCCCCCGAGTATCTTGGATGACAGGGGTGAGTGAGCCAGCAGCATCTGGTTCCATGGAGCTGGGTTGCAGCGGTTTACCTCTGGCTAAGTCAGGTTAGATAGCAGCTGTCAGCATCAGACTCCCAGCTTGCTCTCTGATGAGGTATTTGCAGTCTTATCCTTATATGGTTGCGTTCAGAACATTATATATTTATTTTTGGTGCCAGTCTTGGGTCTTGAGTAAGAGTCTAATTATAAGATTTTATGCTCAAAGCTAGAGCTCGATTATATAAGGGACTGCTCAACTTCCAGATTTTTCTGTGCATGTGGTAGTGAGGAATCGAACCTAGGGCTTTGTACATACTAGGGGAGCACTCTACCACTGAGCTCCAGGAGTGACAAGTGTATAAACAGATACATACGTAGTTTGGTAGATCGATAGATAAATACATTTATATGTATAAAACAAGAGAGATGTCTGTATATTATGAAATTGCATATACGATATTATTACCAATTATTAGCAACTAAATTATTCCTTCTTTTTTTAAGTATCATGACTGAATAAATAATAAAGTATTAATTGAAATTGGTCAACGAAATATAATTGTGTATAATTTTATAATATGAAAATCATACACTAACTACTAATTTAATTGTTACTTTTATAGCATTCCATTTGTACAAATGTAATTTCAGAATGCCTTTCTTAGACCATCCCACCATTCATTAGTGGCAGTCCCAGGATTCGACCTCGAGGCCTAAGTTGCCGGTTTCGGCTATAACTTCCCTAATAGCCTACCAAACATCAGCAATGCAAGGTCATGTGAACTTTCTGGGCCTTGTCATTTAGACCCAAGATGGTCACAATACAAAGGAAAAAAAGTAAAACTACCTTCTTGAACTTCTCAGTTTTATCCTTTTCCTTATTATTTTTGCCAGCCCCAAGATTTGAACTCGGGTCCTAGGAAACCAGGGTTGGTGTGGCAGAGGTGCCAAGACCTAAGCTCAAGCTCCATGCTTAGCAAATAAGTAAATAAATAAATAAGGCCCTGGCTTGGAATTTGCATCATTGTTCTGGCAGGCCTGGGATTTGAACTCAGGGTCTGGGTAACTCTGTAGCATTGTGGGTGAAGGGGAAGCTCACTGACCTTAAAGACAAGAAATTCAGACCAGTTCCCAGGGTCTGAATTAAAGCCTCAGCATAATATTCATATATGAGATCTATTTACATACATGGGTTTAATGCATATAAGGTTTATTACCCTTATTTATTTAGCATTATACATGTAACACTTCATTTATTACATCATATCACCTAGACTATATTTCCATATGGATTATACATTGTACTGAGACCCAGGACTTTTAGAGAAAAGAAATCTGTCAAATTGGCTTCTTACTTCATGAATAAATTTTTGGCCTTACTGGGATTTTAACTCACAGCCTAGAATGCCAAATTCATAAATGGGGTCTCAGTCTTAGCACACCAACCTCCAGCAAACTGAGCTGAGAGGAAATTCTAAGGACCTTTGATCAAGCCACAGTAGTGACCAATATATACATTGATAGATATGTATATGTGTGTGTATATATATATATATATATATACATTATATTATATATATATATACAGAAAAAGAGGGAATGTGAGGATATTCAATTATGTATATTATTACCAATAATTAGTTATTACATTATGCCAGTATTTAATGAAGTATCATGGTAGAATACTTATAAAAGCATTAATTAAAAATTAGTCAATATCTTTTCATTACGGGAATCATACCATGGTGATAGAATGGAAGACATAAAACCAATAATATTTGTGTGGCTTTCTAAAATAGAATTATGAATTAACTGCAAATTTAATTATTTATTTTATAACATTCCATTAGCATTCACAAAAATAGGAATGAGATTGTCAGGATCACCCTCCATTTGTGGGTAGCTATCTTAGCATTTGAACTCCAGGACTGGGTAGTTTACTTTGAATTCAAACCATTGGAATGACACCTTGAAGATTTCAAGTTGTCACGATTAAAAAAAGAACAACAAGAAGAAAAGAAATCCAGGTGTCAGCGGCTCCTGCCTGTAATCCTACCTCAGGAGGCTGAGATGTAGAAAATGCCAATTTGAATTCAGCCACGGCAGGAAAGTCAGCAAAACTCTTATTTCTAAGAGATCACAGGAAAAAAAAATACACCATGAATGGCGCTTCAGCTCAAGTTGCAGAGTGCATCCCTTGACCAAAGGAGCTAAGGGACAAGGCCTAGGCTAATAGTTAAACCCCACACTTGCACCCCCCGATAAAAAAAAGGAGTAGTAACTCCATGTTTCTGTGTATGGATGGATCATGGGCATTCAGCAGGTTGCCCATGCCCAGCAGCCCCAAACTGGGCCAGCTGGGAAAAACCCTCAGAGAGTACTAAGTCTGAGCCGGCAGCTTGAACAAAGCATCCCTCTGCCATTTAATAACTGAAGCCCTGAAGGCTTTGCCTGGGCTGGTATGTGCAACGGATGCATTATGTTCTAGCTGAGGTGTCCCATTGGGACACCTAGCAGCCAGCCACTGCCTCCAGGAGTGGTCGAAGATTCTGGATCTATATTCTCTATCCCTCTGTAGGATGTGAGCCTAGGCCTCTGGGGCCTGGTGGCTCTCACACATTCATCATTCCTCATTGCCGAGTCATAGACTGGTCCCAAATCTTGGCAAAGTTATGAAATAGTCAGCGATTTCTATGCCAAATGGTAAGCCAATAAATACCACCCTCATAACTCCTGTTACAAGTCAGCCTTGGGCTGTAAATGTGGCTTAGCAGTAGAGTGCTTACCTACTATGCACGAAGCCCTGGGTTCAATTCCTCAGTACCACAGAAATAGAAAAAAACAAAAGTGGCACTGTGACTAGCCTTAAGCAAAAGAAACTAAGGAACATGCCCAGAGCCTGAGCTCATGCCCCAACACTGGCAAAAAATAAAAGGGAGCCTGGTGAGACATATTCTTCTGGGACACAGGAGGGCCAAGGTTAGAGGAAAGAGGTAGAGGGCAGGTGATTTTGCCTCACCCCAGTAATTTCAGCTACTCAGGAGGCTGAGTTCTGAGTTCTGATCACAATTACAAGCAGGAACGTCTATATGAAATACTTTTGTCTAATTAAACACCCAAAAAGCCAGAAATAGAGTTGGGATTCAAGGAGTAGAGTGCTAGCCTTGAGCACAAAAGCTCAGGGATAGTGTCCAGGCCATGAATTCAAACCCCAGGACTGGCACAGACACACAGACACAAATACAGACACAGACAAAGACACACACACACACACACACACACACACACACACACACACACACACACACACACACACACACACACACACACACACCAAGATAGAGCATTTGTTAGCCTGCACAATTTCCATCTCTATAGGGAAAAAGGAAGGAAAGACTTGCTCCAGGAGGTGATATAACCAGTGCCAAAATTCCACAGTAGTTCTAAGACGTGGAACAGGATAGAGAGCCTCAGGCAGAAGGTACAACATGGGTAAAGGTCCTGAGGTGTGGTGTAGAGCAGGTGGTGTGGTTGGAATGAATGTTCTGTGCCTTCAGACAAATCTGGCAGGACATTCAAGTCTGGGTCAAGGTTTGTATTTGAGTCACAGGTAGGGAAGAGGATGGGGTCCCAGAATATGGCCCAGGGGGAAGATTAGCTTGACTTTTCACCATGGACCCCAGCCATTTCTTGTGGCTAGAAGCCTATTTTTCACAGCTCCTGACATTCAGGCATCCTTTGCATTGAGGTGTAAGGGCAAACGCAGGGAAGAACTCTTGCTTAAGAAAAGCTTCTGGCCCAATTCCAACAGTGGCTCAACCCCTCTAAATCCTAGCTACTCAGGAGACTGGGTTTAGAGATCATGGGTCAAAAGCAGCTCAGAGGAAGAAACTTAGTGAGACTCTTCTTGCCAGTGAACTACCCAAAGCCAGAAATTGTGCTATGACTCAAGTGGTAGAGTGCCAACCTTGAGGGAAAAAGTTAGGAGACCAGAGCCCAGCCCTGAGTTCAAGGCCAGTACTGGCACAGAAAAAAATAAAGAAAAGCTTTCAGGAGCTCCTTGTCCACTGTTGTGAAAGGTCAGATCACCAGGCACTGGTGGCTCATGCTTGTCCTCCTAGCTCCTCAGGAGGCTGACATGTGATGATCACCATTCAAAGCCAGCCCAGGAGGATAGTCTGGGGGATTTTGAAACTCCAGAAAATTGGAAGTGGCCCTCTGGCTCAAGTGGTAAGCTGAAGCTAGGTGACAATGCCCTGGCCCACAGTTCAAGCCCGATGACCAACACCTGGCCTGCTTGGATCTCACTTTGTGGCTCTAAGCAGAGTATTTTCCTGTGGGCCCCTGAGTTTCTCCCAATGTCTAGGTATCCTACAAGTCTTGAGAGCAGCCCATTTGGAGGCCTTTGCCTACAGATCGAGCCACATTATCAGAGAAGTGTCCAGCCTTGGGGCATGGAGGTTATCGTCTGGCTCATAAGAATGGAATCTGTCATGGGTACAGTGTGGGTCTGAGCAGTAAGTCAATGTCTCTGGGCCAGGAGAGGCAGAAGATCGCATGGCAGGTACAGCCTACTTACATAGGTATCACAAGAATTCAAATCTGTCGGCACACTTCGGGTGGGTGTTGAGTTGGGCTCATGAAAGTCTTGTGGGTTCAGGAATCCACAGCCGGCTGGCTGGTGCTTGTAGTATTCACTATCCCTGGAGTTCCAGGGCTCACCAGTGCTTGGGGTCCAATGGAGGCCTTCAGTCATGGGCCGACTACAAAAGATCATCCATAGTGTCCTTTCCCTTGGTCCTGTGGTCCTGTGCACGGATGGAGGAGCAGGTTACATGGAACATACTGCCATGGCCCAGACACAGTCAGGGGCTGCTGGGAGCTGATGTGTACTGTAGTTCAAGTAGTAGAGCACAAACCTTGTGCAAACAAGCTAAAGCATACCACATAGGCTCTGAGTTCAAGCCTCGGTAAACAACAAATACACACGCAAACACACACGCAAATATACACACACACACACATGCACACACACATACACACACTCATGCACAAAAAAGCACACACAACATCCTTAGCAGTTCCCAATAGCTCATTCCAGCAATCTTAGCTACTTAAGATGCTGAGCTCATGGGATGGCAGCTTGAAGCCAGCCCAGGCAGGAAAGTATGTAAGACTCTTCTCTCCAGTGAACTACTATAAAAGATGAAAGGTGAGCTGTGGTTCAAGTGGTAGAGTGTTTGCTTTGAGCAAAGGAAGCTCAGGGACAGTGCCTAGGCCCTGAGTTCCAGCTCTAAGATTTTTTTAGACACCCTTTGCCTCCACCCCCCCCCCCCAATCAGGCCATAAATCCAGATTTTGGTCACTTCCACTCCTGCCACTTTCATAGCACTGCCACAAGTGACCAGCGTGTGGCCACACTGGATTAAGAGAACTTTCAACAAGATGGGCACAGCCAGGTCAAGGCTAATGCCCCAGAACATTAAGATATTGGCCATACCAGTCTCTCATGCCCCAGTTCCCTGGGCTTAGAATCTAAAGTCTGTGCCTCTGTATTCTGGACATCCAGAATTGTCTAGAAGGACCTGAGAGGCCAAGCTGGGGCAGGAAGATAGACTTTCCTGTGACAAGTTATGTTGACATTTCCTAGACACCAATGGATACTCCAAACCACTTTGGTCTCATCTCCCATGTAGCCCCGTACCCTCCTTGCTTGGGAAGCCTTCAGTCCACTATCATGTTGAAGTTGGCCAGAGCCACCAGAAACCCCCTTTCCTCCACTCCACTGCCAGCTTGAAGGGAGGGACGTGCAGCCAGAAGCCCAACTGAGAAAAAATCAGGATATCGCATGACTAAGGACCCCCAGAGGCAGGGGAGACCCTATGCCAGTCGGCCCTGCTGGCCCAGAATCCCCTGGAGGTGCCCAAAGATTTGGACAGGCCAGACTTTGGTCCCAAAGTAAAGCTGAAATGCAGGCCTCTGCCAAATTAGGACTCATTGTTGACCTTGATAGGAGGCTAAAGGACAAGTTCGGCATGGAGAAGGAGCACTATCCGAGGCAGAAAGAGTCAAACAGGCACCCAGGAAGTGCACAGAGAAAGAAGAGGGAAAACACACACACACCAACACACACACACATACACACACATAAGTAGAAAAATGCCTCAGCAGTTCCTGAGCACTCTGAAGATCCCACCCCCAAGAAGATGGCACAACTATCTTCAGACAAACTGTAGACAAAACTCATGGCCTCTCACACATCTGGAATGGCTCATAACAGAGTTTGCAAGTTCCTAAAAATACACACCACTATGCAGAAAACTCATCTACCTTATTTTTGGTTGTCTGTCATGGAGTTTGAACTCTGGGCCTGTGCACCATCCCTCAGCTCTTCAGCTGAAGGTGAGCCCTCTACCACTGGAGTCACAGTGCCACTTCTGGCTTTCTGGTGGTTCACTGGAGATAAAGTCTCACAGGTTTTCCTTCCCAAGATGTCTTTGAACCATGATCATCAGATCTCAGCCTCCTGAGTATCTAGGATGACACAGTGTGAGCCACCCGTGTCGCCTGGCTTCAGCCACCTTCTTAGACCCAGGGGAAACCCAACTTGTCAGGCCACAAACCACATGCAACCCTTCACTTCAGACTTTGACACCAGCATCCAAAACCATTCTTCCATGGATGGAGAGCATATAATTGACACTAACATCCCACCCCTGCTCCCATTCAACCACTCCCTGCCTGCCACAGGCCACTACCTATGGAGTTCTTGGTAAGACACCACCCACCCTACTGTGGTTTCACACTGGGGCAAATCTGGGGAGTTCTTAGAAATGTCTGTACGGTGAGGCCAGCAGCTGGTCTCCCAACCACAGCAACCCCACAACTTCAACATCTCTTGCAAGCAAGGAATGGGTGTCTTTCTTTCTTCCTTCCTTTCTTTGATTTTTGGTTGAAGGGCATGAACTCAGGGCTTGGGTACTGTCCTTGAATTCTAATTTTCCTTAAGGCCAGTGGTCTACCACTTGAACCACAGTACCACTGCCAGTTGCAGATTGGAGATGAGGCTCTCCTGGGACTTTCCTGTCTGGTCTGGGAAATGAGGTCCTCTGGATCTCAGCCTCCTGAGTGGCCAGGATGACAGGCGTGGGATGACAGGTGTGAGCCACCTGCACAAGGCTTAAGGTGTCTCATCCTTCAGAATTTCCAGCTAGTCCTCCTCTAGACGCTACCACCTAAACACCTCTCTACCTCCCTCAGGGACAACAAAGGGAGGCTCAGAATCTGGGTGGGACCATGGGCATTAGTGGGCCCCCTCCACATCACTAACACTCTCTAAGCTCCCATTTGCCTCCTATGAATTGCAGACTTTGCCACATTGATTTTGGAGCAAAACCTTATAGCTGGTAACTGGGCAATGATTCAAAAGACAGCTGAGTCTGAAGCCATGAGGCCTCCTGCCTGCGTTCAGCTCCACATCTCTTCTACAACACCCCTCACTTCCCAAGCAGTGGTTTCTTTTGCTATCCAAAAAGGTTTCTGGAGCTTCATCTTATGCTGGCCTCCTAGTATGCCAACATGCAGGGAGTCAAGGCAGATGTGGCAGAGGCATTTATTTCGTCAGTTGTGGGGCCTGAACTCTGGGACTGGGCATTTTCCCTCAGCTCTTCAGCTCAAGTCTAAAACCGCTGATCTAAACAGCTGCATATATCAACTAGATTTAACAGACATCTATTGAATATTTCACCCAGCAACATCAGAACACACGTTTTTCTCTGCAGCACATAGAACATTTTCCAAAATAGACCACATTTATGTCACAAAGCAATCTTGTGCAAATTCAGAAACATTGAAGTTATACCTTGAATTCGCTCACACCACAAGGGAATAAAATTAGAACTCAACACCAAAAACCACCAAAGAAAGTCCTGTAACACATGGAGGCTGAACAACATACTGTTGAATCACCAGTGGGTCAGGGAAGAGATTAGAAAGGAAATTCAAATGTTCATGATATTCAACAAAAATGAGGACACAAATTACCAGCTCTTCTTGGACAGAGCAAAGGCAGTACTTAGAGGCGAGTTTATAGCTTTGAGTTCCTAATTGGAGAGATCTAAAATGAACAATTTAATGAGACATCTAAACCTCCTTGAAAAAGAGCAGCAAAATAAACCCTAATCCAGGAGATGGAAATAAATAATTAAAATTAAATCAGAATTAAACAAATTAGGATCGAAGAAAACCATAGAAAGAACCAACAAAAGAAAGAGTTTGTTCTTTAACAAAATTAACAAAATTGACAGACCCTTAGCAAATATTATCAGGAAAAGAAGAAAACTCACCCAAATAAATAAACTCAGAGATGAGAATGGAAACATCACCAGAGAAACAACCAAGATTCAGAACTTTATAAGGGAATACTTATCAAAACTATGCTAATAAGATTGAGATCTTGGCAGAAATGGACCTTTTTATAGCAAATATTGACATGCCAAAACTAAACAAAGATGAGTTAAAACATTTTAAGAGGACCATATCAAACATTGAGATAGAAACAGCAATAAGAGAAGTCCCATCTAAGAAAAGCCCAGGACCAGAAAGATTTGCAGCAGAATTCTACAAGGCCTTTAAAGCAGAGCTCACACCAGTAGCTCTTCAATGAAATTGAAAGAGAAAGTTCACTACTGAACTTATTCTATGAAGACATCATAACCCTTATCCCAAAACCAGTCAGGGACTCATCAAAAAAGAGAACTATAGACCCTTTTCTTTGATGAACATCGATACTAAATTTTGACCAATCAACTTCAACAATTCATGCAAAAAAATCAAACACCATGATCAAACAGGATTCATTTCAGGGATGCAAAGCTGGGTCAATATATGCAAATCAATTAATAAAATTCATCACATCAACAAGACCAAGAATAACAACCACATGGTTATCTCAATAGATTCAGAAAAGGCATTTGGCAAGATTCAACACCCACTGATAATGAAAACTCTGGAAAAATTAGGAATCCAGGGAACATTCATCAATACAATAAAGGCTGTATATGACAAACCTACAGCCAGCATTATACTTAATGGTGAAAAACTAAAGCCATTTCCTCTTTAATCAGGAACAAGACAAGGATGTCCATTCTCGCCACTCCTCTTCAATCTAGTATTAGAATGCCTATCTACAGCAATAAGACAAGATGCAAACATAAAATTGATCCAAATAGGGAAAGATGATGTAAAACTCTCCCTCTTTGCAGATGGAATGATCTTGTATTTCAAGAATCCCACTTACTCCACTCCCAAATTATTCAAGCTTATTCAAACTTGGGCAAAGTAACGGGGTATAATGTTAACCCTCAAAAATCAATGGCTTTTCAGTATGCCAACAATGAGAAAAGTGTGGCTGAAATCACGAAAGCAACTCCATTCATAATAGCTGCACAAAAAATAAAATACCTAGGAATTAACTTAACTAAAGAAGTGAAGGACCTCTATGATGAAAACTTTAAAAACCTGAAAAAGGAAATCAAAACAGAACACACAAAGTGGCAAAAACCCCCCATGCTCCTGCATTGGAAAGATCAACATCATGAAAATGGCAATACTTCCCAAGGCTATCTACAAATTCAATACAATACCTATCAATATCCCAAATTCATTCGTCAAGGAATAGAAGAAACAATCCAAAAATTCATATAGAACAATAAAAGACCCAGGATAGAATAAAAGATCATTAACAGAAAGAAAAGGGCTGGAGGAATATCAATACCATATTTCAAACTCTACTACAACACCATAGTAATCAAAACAACTTGGTAATGGCACAAGAACAGACCTCAGGACCAATGGAATAAAATTGAACCTACAGATATATAGCCATCTTATCTTCGATAAGGAAGGTAAATAATTAGAATGGAAGAAAGACAGCCTCTTCAGTACATGGTGATGCAAAATTGGTTTATCACTTGTAGAAAACTAAAGCTAGATTCTTATAAATCACCCTGCACAAGATTCAACTCCAAGTGGATGAAAGACCCCGGAGTCAAAGCAGACACTCTGAAAACATTACAGGTGTCCTTGGCACAGGCCATAATTTTCTTAATAGAGACCCAGAAACACAACAAATCAAAGAAAATTTGGACAAATGGGATTGCATGAAATTGCAGAACTTCTGCAAGGCAAAGAACATAGCTAGCAAGATCGATAGAAAGCCCACGGATTGGGAGATGATCTTCAATAGCCATACAATGGACAAGTGTCTCATATCTAAAATATACCTGGAACTCAAAAAATTAAATCCCCCAAAAACAAATCCTCAGAGAAACAACTGCCCAATAAATAAGTGGGCTAAAGACTTAAAGGGAAACTTCTCTGAAGAGGAACGAAGGCTGGCCAGTAGACATATGAAGAAATGTTCAACCTCTCTAGCTACAAAAAAAATGCAAATCAACCCAACATTGAGATACCACCTCAGCCCTGTTAGAATAGCTATAATCAAGAAATCTAATAACAACAGATACTGAAGGAGATGGGGACAGAAGGGAATCTTACTGCATAGTTGGTGGGAGGTTCCTCAAAACGACTCCAGATAAAGCTTCCCTATTTCCCAGCAATCAAACTTTTGGGCATTTACCCAAATGATCACAAACAAGATCATACTAAAGCTACCAGCACAACTATTTTTCTTGCAACATTATTTACCATAGATAAGTTATGGAACCAATTCAAATGCCCCTCATTAGATGAATGGATCTAGAAAATGTGGTATATATACACAAAATGCAATTCTATGCCTCTATCAGAAAGAATGTAATTGCCCCATTTGTTAGGAAATGGAAAGACTTGGAAAAAATTAAGTGGATTAAGCCAGGCTCAAAAATATAGGTCCCATGGTTTCCCTTATTTGCAATAACTAGTATATTTTTGAGACATGCAGAAAAGGTAAGATAAGTTCATGTTAGGTGAAATGAACCCCAAGATAAGTATTGAAATGTTTTTTTTTCTTTCTTGCAATTGTTTCTAACATATTTATAAGATTATTTCTTGGTTGCTTTGTATGTCCCTCCCCCATGGTATAACCCCTGCTGCCATTTTATTTGATATTGGTATAATTTGTGGAGGGAATGGGCAAAACCAACCTTTAAATAGGGATACGTTGGACCCATTGCAACAATGCGCTATACAAGTCATTATGTCCAATAATGAACTTTACAACTTTTGCCAAGGGCGGGGTGTTGGGGGGTTGGAGAGGGGAGATCGGAAAGGATGAGAAGTGGAAACAGGAGGAGGCAACAATGCTTGATAAGAAATGTACTCATTACCTTACCCATGTAATTGTAACCCCTCTGTACGAGATTTTGCGAAAAAAATATCTAAAAAACGATTGGCAGAATAATGTCAAAAAGTTTTTGACAGAATAATCATTACTGTATCATCTAGAATCTGGATATGGTTAGTAACTCTAGAGGATTTTCTCATACTTTCAGAATTTCGTAAACATACATAATAAGGCAAATGAGGTGTTTTATACCTATAATCCAAGCTACTCTGAAAATGGAAATGTCGATAGTTACAGTTCAAGGTCAAGCTACAAGAGACCTCCATCTCAATCAATAAAAGCTGGGTGTGCCAATGTGTGGCTGTCATCCTACCTATGTTGGACATAAAACTAGGAAGTTCACTTTCCAGGTAGCCTAGGAATAAACAAATACAAGATTCTATCTCAAACACTAACAAAGCAAAAATTGCTGGATGTAGCATGGTTCAAGTGGTCAGATGCCTGCCTGGCAAATGCAAGGCTCTGAATTTGAATCCAAGTACTTACCTCAAAAAATTAAAAATAAACAATATGAATTAATTCTCTAAATCACTTCTCAGTGCAATTATCTTATGTATTCTTCAAATAATCTTGTAGTCAAGGCAGAGAATTGATTAAACCAGATCAATATGATAGGTGAAATGAACCCAAAAATAAGTATTGAAATGTTTTTTTTTCTTGCTTGCAATTGTTTCTAACATATTTATAAGATTATTTCTTTGGGCCGGGCGCTGGTGGCTCACGCCTGTAATCCTAGCTACTCAGGAGGCTGAGATCTGAGAATCGCGGTTCAAAGCCAGCCCGGGCAGGAAAGACTGTGAGACTCCTACCTCCAATAAACCACTAGAAAACCGGAAGTGGCGCTGTAGCTCAAGTGGTAGAGCGCTCGCCTTGAGCTGAAGAGCTGAAGGACAGCGCCCATGACCGACAAAAAAAAAAAAAAAGATTATTTCTTTGTACTGGGAATGCCTAGCTTCTTCATGGCTCAAAGGCTGGTGTGCTCATGTGGACCCATTCACCAGTGATGCCTGCTATGCCCCGAGTTCAGATCCCAGCCCTGCCAAATGATTCATCTTGATGTCAGAAGCAAATCGTTGCCCTGTTTTCCTTTCCTGTGCAACTCCTGGGTTTCAGCTAGGATGGAGAATGCATGGGCAACCCTGTGGTCATGGGAATAAGTTGTTATACATATCAGCCGAGTTATACCTGTCATCATATACTCAAGAAAATACACAATACATCCATGAATAGCATACAAAATAAAGACAATAACTACACTTAATATATGATGCAGTCCACACACGGATGTGAATATACATCCCATGTTTCAATGATGCATTGAGGACTATTTTGGCCTCCCTGGGGCTCAATATCAGTTCCTGGGAACAGTCCAGCTCCTTACTGGCTCACAGTCTGCTGTGATCACTTGGACCCAATGGGCAGTTGGGCTTCCTAGGCCTCGAGTTCGAATCCCAGCACTACCCAAAATTCTCCCTGATGTGAGAAGCCATTCATTGCACCTGTTTTCATGTGCTCTGCAAATTCTTGATCTCAGCTAGGATAGAGAAGGTATAGGCAACTCTATATTCATGGGAATAGGTTGTCATCCAGTTCACCACAGTTATATCTGTCAAGCTATACTTAAGAAAATACACAATACATCAATGACTGAGACACAAAATAAAGAGAATGACTACACTAAACGCAAGATGTCTCCCACTCATGTTTGGAAATATAGATCCTTTGTTTAATTATAAATTTATGACTATATTAGCCCCCACCAGGACTCCATCACAGTTCCCAGGAATGGCCTACCTCCTTAGTGGTTCACAAGCTGGTGTGCTCACCATGACCCATTCACCAGTTGGGCCTGCTAGGCCTTGAGTTCAAATTCCAGCACTGCCAAAAGATTCATTCTAATGTGAAAAGCCTAGGGTTGCTCATGTTTTCCTGTTCTGCGAATGTCCTGAGTCTCATTGAGGATGGAAAATGCTATATAAGCAAGTCAATAGCCATGGGAATAGGTTGTCATCCATGTAAGCACAGTTATATCTGTCACCATATTCAATAAAATGCACAATACATCCATGAATAAGATAAATAAAAAATGAATAAAAAGTGTAACTACACTGAATGCAAGATGCATACCACACCTGTAGGTTAAGAGAGATCCTATGTTTTAAAAAGGTGGGCTTGCTATTTTGTCCTGTGCTAGGGCTTCAAATCAGGCCCTAAACCAGGCCTGACATTCTAGTCTTCAAAGATGGTGAGCTTCACCTTCCCCCTCAGTGCAACAGAGCTATCCAAACCTGAATTCAAATCCCAGCGCTCACAAAAGATTCATCCTGATGTCAGAAGCCAGTTGTTGCACATGTTTTCCTCTCCTGTGAAAGTCCTGAGTCTCATCCAAGAATAGGAATTCATAAGCAACCCCATAACCATAGGAACAGGTTGTCATCCATGTCAGCAAAGTTATACCTGTCACCATATTTAGTAAAATACAGAATAGCTCCATGAAATAGAGACAAAATAAGAAGTTCACCGAACACAAGATGCTGTACAAACATGTATGTCAATATAGATCGTATGTTTAAATTATGAATTCATGACTATAGTGGACCACCCTGGCAATCAATATCAGATCCTGGGAATGGCCTAGCTCATTAGTTGCTCACAGGTTAGTGTGTTCACCTTGACTTATTGGCCAATTGGTCCTACTAGGACCTGAGTTAAGATCCCAGCACTACCAACAAGTGTATCGTGGAGTAAGAAGCCAAGTGTGAAACTTATTTTCCTTTTCTCTGAATATCCTGGGTAATCCTGAGAATCCTGGCATGATGGAGAACATTTCTATAAATCTAGATGCTCTGTGATAGGATGTCATCAATGTAATAAATTTAAGGTGTTTCATCTTAGTACAATCAATGGTAAATAAATGAATAAAACAAAAAATACAAGAACAACCACACCAAACATGTATGGACTGAACATCTATAAGTAAGTATAACTCCTATCTTTACAATGTATATAAATAGTATATTTCCAGGGCTAGGGCTTGAATACAGGACTAGTGAACAGGCCTAACTTTCCTATCTTCAAATACAGTGATCTTCTCCTTCATCCACATTGCTGCAGATTTACTCAGATCCTGAGTTCAAATCCAAAGCCTGGAAGAATAAACAGCGTGAATTGCAAGCCAGGGAGCTAATTTTTTTTTTATTTTACTTTTCTCAATATGGCGCTTGAAGTCAGGTCGTGGCAACTCTGCCTCAGCTTTGATCACCCTAGGCTGGGTTGCAGCCACTAGATCTACAGCTCCTCCTAGGATCCTAGACCCTCAGGCCTTACAAGGAAAGCAATGCACAGAAAAATTATGGCCATTTTATGTTTTCTTCATTGCATGGTGACCCTCGTGGGTCTGAATGACACTGTTGCAAAGGGTACTTCATCTTGCATTGCTGAAGGCTGCCAGACTATCAGGGATGCCATAGGCCCACGTGGCAACATAGGCTCTGATTTCGAATCCCTGTCCTGACACCAACCAATGGCAGGAGCTATTAAGGAAATGGTTCCCATCCATAGGATTAACAATGGAATGTTGTCAATATCATGGTTGAATGAATTGATCATGAGTGATGCTCCTATAAAATTAAACAGCATCATTTTAGGAGGTTGATGTATTTTATTTAATATTTATGAAGCATTGAAGGAATATTATTAATTAAAGGAACGCAATAATTTCAGGACACTGATTTCATTAATAGTTTAAGGATGAAAACAATTAATTATATTACATTAATTACATTAATTACATGGAGGCATAATTAATACCCAGGAATTGGAAGGAATGTAGTCTATATAACTGAATAATGTATAGTCATATCTAACACTCTATAAAGATATATATTTATTAGCGTACTGCCATCTGCATGTCAATCTTTTCTTATTTTGGTCACCCCTGGGGCTTGATCTGAGGTCCTGGGAACAGCCTGTCAGCTCAATTTGCCCCAGGATGGCATGCTAGCACTCACCCATTCATGAATTGGGCCTTATAGGCTTGTAGGTCTTGAGTTCAGATGCCAGCACTCCCAAAAATGAATCGTGGAGTAAGAAGATGATGATGACACATGTTTTCCTTTTCTATGAAAGTCCTGGGTGTCAGGTATGAAGTGGAATACATATGCAGACCTATATCCTGTGTAATCAATGTAATCAATGTTTTATGTTCCATAATAGTCAATAAAATAAATTGTCAATACATGAATAAAACAACAAAATAAAATAACTACACTGAATGCAATATGGAGTCAACATAGGTATATAAATATAAATCATATATGTAAATTGTACATGAATAGGATGTTTTCTAGTGTTGGAGATCTATTTTAGGCATAAGGAACAGACCTGAATTTCTTGACTTTAAGTAGGCCAGCTTCCCATTCCCACACAGTGCAACAGAGTTACCAAGACATTGAGTTTCAATCCCAGTCCTGGCAGAAAAATGGTACCTTTGCAGTATGGGAGGCCCAATTCTTAAGCCTTTCATTATGCCTCCATTTTATGAATGTGATTGTTTAACTGCTTAATAAAGAATTAACTAAAATCGATCAATGTCCTATAATATAATTGTGTATAATTTTATCCTAGAATCATTCAAGTACTTCCCAACCATGACATACATCACATTCCATTGGTATTCATATGGATAGGAATGAGTTCCTTAGGATCTCCAGCCATTTGGAGGTGGCAGGACCAGGATTCCAAATGTGAGCTCCAGCTCCCACCACTTCAACCTGGGGATAGGCTACTCACCGGGCTGTCCAAGAATATCAGCAAGACCAATGATTAGACAGGCACCAGTGGCTCTCAGCAGTCCACCTTGATACTTACAAGGCTGTGATGGGAGGATCATGGTCAAAGTCATCCTAGTTAGGAAAGTCCTTGAGACCTCTGTCCAACTTCAGTGCCAACAAAGCCAGAAGCCCAGGGCTCCAGTGTGGAGGGCGAGCCTTGAGCAAAAGCAGTGCACAGACTGTGCCCAGATCCTGAGTTCACGGTCCGGGTCTGGCAACAAACAGACATACAGAACAATCTGTGCAGCCATCCAGCTAAAGCAGGTCACCATCTCATCTCCAAATGAATTGGACATTGTTCCCTGAGAAAAGGGCTGGGGGAGCTCCTATCTTCTTGACTCCGCCCATGCTGCTTGCATCACAGAATTCTGGCCACACCCCCATTCTTTCATGGTTTTTTCTGACCAATGAGATACAAGAACGGTGACCACGCCCACATTCCATGCTGCCTAGTAGCACCCCGGATTCCCTCTGTTAGTTTACAACACTACCAGCAGTTGAGGAAGGTAGAGGTGGCTGAGTGGTGAGGAAGAGACTCAAGCAACTTTGGAGTATAGTAGGAAATTGAGAAGCCTGCCCGCACCTCGCTCCCTCCTCGCCTTTCCAAGTTGTAGGATTTCAAACCTCAGGCAATGGTGCACAGCCAGCCCGCATAAAGCCATGACCTGGTCCCTGGCCCTGGTTCTCTGCTCTTGGCCCATGTGTTTGCAATGCCGCTGCCATTGCTGCTTGCCCCACCTGGAGCAACCTCCAGCAGCTTTTCCCAGCAGCACAGGTGAGTGGCTGCCCCCAAATCACCACTACCTGGGATCAGACACCCCTCTGGGGGCACCATGACCACTTTCTTGGATCTGAGGAGCAACCTTTCTGTCTTGGGCATTTCTGAAACAGAAACTCATTATATGTTCTAGTTGGACTGGATTGAGGTCCTCCTATCTGGGACAGGTATGCTCCACCAGGATTGGTCCTCTGTAGTTGGGATGGTAAACACGTAGCGTCATGCTCAGTCATCGATTTAGATGGATTATCCCAAACTTTTAATCCACAGCAGCCGATTCTTGACCACAAGTGAAGCTCTGAGTAGGGCCACAACCATCAGACCTCATTCTCCTCACAGGACAGTTTTGAGGAAACAAGGGATTTATAGAGAGGGAATCTCTGGAGCATGACTTGGCATGGAGGGAGTGGCATTCAGAGAAGGTTCTCTGCAATTCTGTGAGCAAATGACAGGAAGATACCCACAAAGGGCTCAGGTTGGGCCAGTTATTAATCATGCAACAGCTGGGGATTTTGAAACAAACCATGGCTCTCTTTCATCATTACCCTATCCCCATGAGGAAGGGGATCCTTCACTGTGTTGAATTTTGCATCTGGGGAAACCGAGGCACAGAGAAGTCAGGTGACCTCCTTATGACTTCAACTTCACAGGAAGCTCAGCCTGACTTCACTACCATGCTCCCTAGGACAATGGGTGCTATTCAATCCACTTCTTGTGGTAGGAAGTACACTTCTTGTCAGTTGTGGGGTTTGAACCATAGGCATGGGCACTGTTCCTGAGCTCCTCAGCAAAATGCTAGTGCTCTACCACTTGAGCCCACAGCACCACTTCTGGTTTTCTGATGGTTCTTTGGAAATAAAAGGCTCAAAGACGTTAATGCGGGGGCTGGCTATGAACCATGATCCTCATATTTCAGCCTCCAGTGTAGTTAGGATTAGAGTTCTGAGCCACTGGCACTCAACTTCATTTTAATTCTGACTTCTCTCTCTCTTTTACAAAAACTGGTTGAATTGGTGCTGGAGAAGGGGGTCCAGCATCCCCATGTGGCTGGAATCCAAGGTGACCCTCTCATTCTGGAGGTGGGCTGTGGGTCAGGAGCTGTCTCGCTCAGCCTGTTGAAACAGCTCCCTGAGGTAAGCCCCACTGTTCCCTGGCTAGACCATGAAATTCATTGTCCATCCAGCCTTACTGGACTTATTGAATTGTATTGCTTTCTATATCATTTTCTAGCACCTGGCCAAACTTATGATACATAGTTATGGAGTGAAAATATAATGCCTTCTTAAGAAAGTCATTGAGGGCTCTGAGAATGTGCCTTCATGGTATGGTGATTGTCTAGCATGCATGAAAACCTGGGTTCAATTCCTCAGTAACACAGAAAAAAAGAAAAAGACTAGAAGGAATGCTGTGCCTCAAGTGGTAGAGTGCTAGCCTTGAGAAAAAAAGCTCAGGAATAATTCCCTACCCCTGATTTTAAGCCCCAGGACTGGCAAAATTTAGTAAATGGAAAATAAAGGACCCATACTTGAAATACATTATTGCTATTTCCATACTGATACCTGATAATAGCCCCTAATTCATGTATTTTACTTATGTTAGGATACTGTGTTGAAAAAAGTTTTGTTCTTTAAGTAACAGCAATTAATGCTAGGAATGTGCTTAGATGTCAGCTGAAGATTAATTCTGGAAATTCAAGGATTCAAGGATTTTGTGTAATCACTGCTAATCACAAAGTGAAAAGTAGTCTAAGTGTGATTTTGAAATCTTTTGGATCAGTTTTGGCATCAAAAAGGCAGAGGCTAATTACTAGTTGTGACAGAAAATAAGGAATAACTCCAGATGGAAGGAAAAAATGATAGTAAATAACGTATACCAGAAACTGGTCTAGAGAATCATTTTTGGTTATTGAAGAACTCGTTGTCAACTAGGCTTTTGCTCATTGCCTTTATCATTCTAAATCTCTTAGGCTAGTTCTTAATCTCTGCGTGATAAATGTTTCTCTCTTTTTTTTTTTACTTGTGTGCATTTTTTCCTCTTTTTTCTTTTTTAAATTTTTTATTCTTTTAATTTTAATTTTAATTTTTTGTGAACATACTGTACAGAGGGGTTACAATTACAGGGACAAGATAATGAGTACATTTATCAATCATTGCAGCCTCCTCCTTTGTTTACCCTTCACATCCCTTCCCAGCCTCTCCCCATCCCCCAACACCAACACCCCCACCCCCACCAAAGTTGTAATATTCGTTTTTGACATGACAACTTGTACTTCTCATAGTTGCATCAGGTCCACCTGTACCCGTAAACGACTTGTTTTTCCACATCTCCTCCACAAATTATACCGACATCAAATATAGTGAAAGCAGGGATTGTAATGTGGGGGAGGGTCATACAAAGCAACAAAAATATAATCTCATAAATGAGTTAGAAACAAAGGCATGAAAGAAAAAAACATTTAAATACATATCAAGGGTTCATTTTCCTAAGATCACATTATCTGACCTTTACTGCTTTACTCATACATATACTAAATATTGCAAATAAGGGAAACCATGGGACCTTTGTTTCCTTGGGCTTGGCTTACTTCACTTAATATAATTTTTTCCAAGCCTTTCCATTACCTAACAAATGGGGAAATGTCATTCTTTCTGATGGAGGCATAGAATTCCATTGTGTATATATACCACATTTTCTTGATCCATTCATTTACTGAGGGGCATCTGGGGTGGTTCCATATCTTAGCTATGGTAACTAATGCTGCAAAAAACATAGTTGTACTGGTAGCTTTAGTGTGGTCTTGTTTGTGAACATTTGGGTAAATGCCCAAAAGTGGGATTGCTGGGTCATAGGGGAGCTCTATGTGAAGTCTTCAGGAATCTCCAGACTGCTTTCCAAAGTGGTTGAACAAGTTTACACTCCCACCAACAATGAAGTAAGGTTCCCTTCTGTCGACATTCCCTCCAACATCTGTTGTTGTTAGAGTTCTTGATTATAGCCATTCTAAATGGTGTGAGGTAGTATCTCAATATTGTTTTGATTTGCATTTCTTTTATGGCTAGGGAGTTTGAGCATTTCCTCATGTGTGTATTGGCCATCCTTCTTTCTTCTTCAGAGAAGTATCTCTTTAAGTCTTTAGGCCATTTATTTATTGGGCAGCTGTTTCTTTGAGGACATGTTGTTGGGGGATATAATTTTTTTAGTTCCAAGTATATTTGAGATATGAGACCCTTATCCGTTGTATGGTTGTGAAGATCTTCTCCCAATCCGTGGGCTTTCTATTGATCTTGCTAGCTAGGTCCTTTGCCATGCAGAAGCTCTGCAACTTCATGCAATCCCATTTGTCCAACCTTTCTTTGATTTGTTGTATTTCCGGGTCTCTATTAAGAAAATTTTGGCCTGTGCCAGGAGACCTAGGGTTTCTCCTATTCCATCCTGTAATGTTTTCAGAGTGTCTGCTTTGACTCCGAGGTGTTTGATCCATTTGGAGCTTATTCTTGTGTAGGGTGTTATATAAGGACCTAGTTTTAGTTTTCTACAAGTTTTTAACCAATTTTGCCAGCACCATTTACTAAAGAGGCTGTCTTTCTTCCATTCTATTATTTTAGCTCCCTTATCAAGGATTAATTGGGTATAGGTCTATAGGTTCATTTCTGGATTTTCAATTCTATTCCATTGGTCTGAAGTCCGTTCTTTTGCCAGTACCAAGCTGTTTTGATTACTATGGCTTTATAGTAGAGTTTGAAATTTGGTATTGATATTCCACCAGAAGGGTTCTTTCCATTGAGGAGCGTTTTTGCTATTTGGGGATTTTATTCTTCCATATGAATTTTTCTAAGAATGAGGTTGGAATTTTGATAGGTATCACATTGAATTTGTACATAGCCTTGAGAAGTATTGCCATTTTCACAATATTAGTCTTTCCAATCCAGGAGCATGGGAGATTTTGCCATTTTCTAAGTTCTGTTTGATTTCATTTTTTAAGATTTTAAAGTTTTTATCATACCGGTCCTTCACTTCTTTGGTGAAGTTAATTCCTAGGTATTTTATTTTTTGAGGTGCTATTACAAATGGAGTTACTTTCCTAATTTCATCCACACTTTTCTCATTGTTGGCATACAGAAAAGCCATTGATTTTTTGGGGTTAATTTTATACCCTACTACTTTGCCAAAGTTTTGATTCAGCTTGAGTAATGTGGGAATGGAGTCCATGGGATTCTTTAAATACAAGGTCATGTCATCTGCAAAGAGGGAGAGTTTTATTTCTTCTTTCCCTATTTGGATCCCCTTTATGTTTTTGATCTTGTCTGATTGCTGTAGCTAGGCATTCTAATACTAGATTGAAGAGAAGTGGAGAGAGTGGACATCCTTGACTTGTTCCTGAGTTAAGAGGAAATAGCTTTAGTTTTTGATCATTAAGTATAATTCTGGCTGTAGGTTTGTCATACACAGCCAATATTGTATTGAGGAATGTTCCACGGATTCCTAATTTTTCCAAAACCTTCATCATAAAGGGGTGTTGGATCTTGTCGAATGCTTTTTCTGCATCTATTGAGAAAACCAGGTAGTACTTATCCTTGCTCTTGTTGATGTAATGAATAATATTAATTGATTTGCGTATGTTGAAACAGCTTGCATCCCTGAAATGAATCCTGTTTGATCGTGGTGTATGATTTTTTGGATGAATTGTGGAAGTCTATTGGCCAACATTTTGTTGAGAAGTTTTGCATCAATGTTCATCAAAGAAATGGGTCTATAGTTCTCTTTCTTTGATGAGTCCCTGCCTGGTTTTGGTCTGAGGGATATGATGGCTTCATAGAATGTGTTCGGTAGTGAACTTTCTCTTTCAATTTCATTTTAGAGTTGGAGGAGTATTGGTGTGAGCTCTGCTTTGCAGGCCTTGTAGAATTCTGCTGTAAATCCATCTGGTCCTGGACTTTTCTTAGCTGGGAGGTCTCTTATTGTTTCTATTTCAATGCCTCATATGGGCCTGTTAAGCTGATTTAACTCATCTTGGTTTAGTTTTGGCATGTCAATATTTGCTAGGAAACGGTCCATTTCTGTCAAGTTCTCAAACTTATTAGCATAAAGTTTTGTCAAGTATTCCATTATAAACGTTCTGAATCTGGGTTTTTTCCGTGGTGATGTTTCCATTCTCATCTCTGAGTTTATTTATTTGGGTGTGTTCTCTTCTTTTTCTGATAAGATTTGCTAAGAGTGTGTCAATATTGTTGATTTTTTCAAAGAACCTACTCTTTTTTTGTTGATACTTTCTATAGTTTTTTTCGATTCTAATTCATTTAATTCTAATTTAATTTTAATTATTTCTTTCCATCTACTGGATTGGGGTTTATCTTGCTGCTCTTTTTCAGGGAGGTTCAGATGTCTCATTAAAGTGTTGGTTTCAGATCTCTCCAATTCGTTGACTTGGTAACTCAGACCTATACCTTGCTCTGAGTACTGCCTTTGCTATGTCGCAGAGGAGCTGGTAATTTGTGTGTACATTTTTGTTGAATATCATGAATACTTGAACTTCAAGTCTAATCACTTCTATGACCCACTGGGGGTCCAACAGTGTTGTTCAGCCTCCATATGTTACCGGAATTTCTTTGGTGGCTTTTAGTGTTGAGTTCTAATTGTATTCCCTTGTGGTGTGAGTGAATGCAATGTATAACTTCAATGTTTCTGAATTTGGACAAGTTTGCTTTGTGGCCAAAAATGTAGTCTATTTTAGAAAATGTTCCATGTGCTGCTGAGAAAAACGTGTATTCTGAATCTGCTGGGTGAAATATTAGGTAGATGTCTTTTAAATCTAGTTGACCTATGCAGCTGTTTAGATCTGCGGTTTCTCTGTTGAGTTTTTGCCGAGTTGATCTATCTAGCGGGGAGAGTGGTTTGCTAAAATCCCCAACAATTAATGTCTTTGGATCTATGTGTGATATGAGGGAAAGTATTGTTGCTTGTATAAATTTGAGTGCTACATTTTTTTGGCGAATAGATATTAAGAATTGCAATAACCTCCTGAAAGAGAAATCCCTTAATTACTATGTATCGACCTTCTTTAACTCTTCTCCCTAATTTTAAGTTGAAATCTATTTTATCTGATATTAGGATTGCAACACCCGCCTGTTTATGGGGGCCATTTGCTTGGTAGATTTTGCTCCAGCCTTTAACTTTGAAAATGTGTTTGTTTATATGGGCAAGGTGTGACTCCTGAAGGCAGCAGTTAGAAGGATCTTGTTTTTTAATCCAACTAGACAGTCTATGTCGCTTAATTGTAAAGTTAAATCCGTTAATGTTAAGAGATAGGACTAAGAGGTATTTGGGAGTTGCTGCCATGTTATCTACCTTCTTGGGGGTTGCGAAAACTGTGTTCTTCCTATGGTTCTTGGATTCTCAGTTTGGGTGCAGTTTCTTGGCCTTTATTGTGGTCTTGTTGGTTTTCTATGTGTAGGATATCTTGAAGAATCTTTTGGGGGCTGGGAAGGTGGCTCAGTGGTAGAGCGCTTGCCTTGCATGCTCGAGGCCCTGGGTTCGATTCCTCAGCACCACATAAGCAAAAAGAAAAAAGCCAGAAGTGGCACTGTGGCTCAAGTGGTAGAGCGCTAGCCTTGAGCTGAAGAGCTGAGGGACAGCGCCCAGGCCCAGAGTTCAGGCCCCACGACCGGACCCCAAAAAAAAAAAAAAAGAATCTTTTGTAGGCCTGGTTTGGTGGAGATGTATTGTTTCAATTTTTCTTTGCTATGGAAGGTTTTTATTTGGTCTTCAGTTATGAAGGAGAGTTTAGCTGGGTACAGTATTCTTGGTTGATAGATGTTTGTTTTTAGGGCTTGTCATACATCATTCCCGGCTCTTCTTGCTTTGATTGTCTCTGCTGAGAAATCTGAGGTGATTCTAATTGGTTTCCCTTTATAGGTGATTAATCTTTTCGCCTTGACAGCTTTAAAGATCTTTTCCTTGGTCTGAGTTGATCCTGTGTGTATAATAATGTGACACTGGGATGTCCTATTCTGATCTGGTCTATTAGGAGTTCTAAAAGCTTCTTGTATCTAAATAGGTCTATCTTTTTACATGTTTGGGAAGTTCTCTGCTATGATCCTGTTAAACAAATTTCCTAGACCATTTACTTCTGTTTCTAGGTGCTCCTCTATACCCATTATCCTTAGATTAGCCCTTCTGATGGTGTCTTCTAAGTATTGGATAGATCTATAATATTTCTTGGATTTGTCTTGCATGGTTGTATGTTCTTTCTCTATAATATCTAGGCTATCTTCAATCCCCGAGATTCGATCTTCTGCATGGTCTAAACTACTGTCAAGACTTTCTACTTTGTTTTTTATTTCTTTTGCTTCTAATTATTCAGCTTTGATGGCTTCAATTTCTTTATTGAAGCTTTCTTTTAGATCTTGTAAGGAGTTCTTTACTTCCTTAATTTGGTGTTCAGTGTTTATTGTCAAATCACTTAGTTAATTGGTTATGGTTTCCTTGGATTCCCATTCCTTCTGTGGGTTTCCATTCAGCATTCCCTTTGTGGTCTCCCTGACTTCCTTCAGCTCTTTGTTAATGGATCCCATGAATGCCTTTAGTGATCTTTCTGTATTCTCTTCCTGCTTTCTCAATTCCTGTATTACTCCTTGCTTATCTTCCTCCTGTTCACGCCATTCCTACCTTTCTCTTTGATTATTCTCAAGAAACTGCTCACGCAAATCCTGTATCAGTTTTTGAGTAGCTTCCTCACACTCATGATATTCCTGTATAGACATTTGGATTGCCTCCTCTCACTCCCTCTCTCACTCATACAGAGTCCTTTGTAGGTTTTCAATCTTTTCCTGCATTGACCTATTGTTTGCCTCCTCTCTCTCCCTATCACGCTCATACAGAGTTCTTTGTATATTTTCAATCTTTTCATTTATCATGTTTGCCAGCAGTGTTTGTAGAGCTATTTGGGAACTCTCCTCTGAATTATACATTATCTGTTCTGTCCTCTGATTATCATGAGTGGGAGTGGAGATACCCAGACCTGCCATTTTTCTTGTGGTTTTCCGGCTTACTCTGCCCATTTGGGATGAAAGTAACAGCAGTTTTGTGCAAGAACACTAACTTTAGGCAAGCATCAACCAAAGTCTGAATTTGCATAGTCAATAGTCTGTAGATACAATCTAGTTCAACAGATATCTCTATTCAACATCAAACAACTATATATTAATGGGCTATGAACCGTTAAGAAGAATTTGGTAAACCAGAAATTATTAGTGTTAGGGAAATTATTAGTGTTAGGAATGGAGTGATGTGGGAAGGTACAGGGAGAGTTAACTAAGTCCTAGTCTCAAAGCGGGAAATAGGTTAGATAGGATGGAAGTAGGGAGAAAACAAGAAGAAAGAGAAAGGGAAAAAAGAGACCAGAAAAAGTAGAAAATTAAAAATTAGTAATATGCAGATTTGAGAACAAACTATTCAAAGAACGGGAATATATTGAGAGAAGGGGAGGGATATAAAGGAGATGTGAAAAATTTAAAAATAAAAATACTTAAAGTGTTATATAGGTATAAAGAGGTAGTACTGCTATTAAGGAATTTAATTCTCAGAAGTTTTGAATTGAGTAATAAATTTGTGGATTAAGTGTGTACACAATGGGGGATAGAGGCTAATAGTCACCTATGGGTTTATCTGAGGATGTGCAGAACAACAATTAAGTCCCATAAAGAGGAACAAAAGAGAGGAAAAGGTGAGAAGCATAAGAAAGAAAGGAAAAAAAAGATCAGAAATTCAGTCGAGCTAAGCAAAACACAAAAAGAAAAAAATTTTTAAAAGAAGAAAAAAAAAGAAAGAAAAACGCACACATGCATGTATCCCTAAAATAAAGATTATAGGTGGAAAAAATGTTACTAGAAAACATTTTTTTTTCAAAAAAGGTAAAAATTGATTTAAAAAAGTTTTAGAAAATAAAAAAAAATTTAAAGTTGTAATAAAAAATAAGAAGAGGGACAAAAATAGTTCTTTGATTTTTTAGGGAGGGTTGGGAAAAATCCTGTACCTCCCTTGTGTCTGTAATCAGCCTCTGGTTGTAGTCTCCGGTCTGCTTGTGGTCCTGTGGCTTGGTTGGTTTCTTAAGTCAGTTTGTTTGGACAGGCAGAAAAATTTTCTGCTTTACCCAGGATTTTTCGATCCTCCTCCCAAGTTAGTTCAATGAGATGGGGGTGTGCTTTGAGTATTACAAAAGAGGGAGATGGCTTTTTCCTCAAGTTTGGAAATGCTGTGATGAGGCTATGTTCTGGGTAGAGTTGAGGCCTCTCAGCAAACAGTAGCTTTTCCCTGGGGCTAGTTTGTGAGAAACTCACAGAGGCCAGCCTGGAGCCACTTGCAGGGTTTCTGTTTACTGATGTCAAGGCTACTAAAGGGAGGGGCAGTCTGTGGCTCTGATTACCCAATGAAGAAAGCCACTCCCAGGGCTGGTGCCCGAACTGGGTGACTTTTCCCTGGGTGGAGCTGAGTCTGGCAGGTCATGCCATTAAGTTCTTGTGACCTGCTAAATGACCCTATTTTTATTCCAAGGCCTGAGTTGGAGCTAGCAGCTCTGCGGAGCTTTGTCAGTATCCAAGATGGAGATCTCTGGTACTGGGGGGGGGGAAGGGGTGGCCTTCCCTCCTCTGCTACCTGAGAAGGAGTGAGGAAGTCAGGCTTCTACTCACGCTGAGTCTTGGTTCCTGGGTCGTCTCCAGTCTGCGAAATGCAGGATGAAGATGTCTGCTCCTTGTTGGTTCTTCCTGGTGTTGAGTAGTTTCTGCTTGCTTGCCGCATCTGGCTCTTTTAGTCCCCAGACTCTCTCTGTTTCAGGTATGGCGGTACCGCCCCCGCCGCCACCACTGCTGCCACAGCAGCAGCAGCAGTTTCTGGCAAGAGCTCAGATCTGTCTCCTTGCCTGGATTTTCCCTCTCTGGCCTAACTCTCTGTCCTGTGATGGCACACTTGGTGTGATTCTCTGGCTTAGGACTCTTCACTGGAACTCTAAAACTGCTTTCTATGGGAGAGCTTGTTTTGCCTCCAGCTTCTCCTCTGCCATCTTCCCGGAACTCCCAAAATGTACCTCCTTCTATGCTGTTGTTTCATACCTTATCTCCTTTGTTTTCTAAAAATCTCAGTCTTTCTATATTTCCCTATGAACATTTCCTGATAGTAAATACACCTATAAAGATGTCACAGGATGCTAATATAAGGGTCCCATAGCTCTTGAGTCATTAATGTAACAAAATGGAAAAGGAGACATATTTACTGCTTCCTCAATTTTTCTGAAATGCTGCAATGTCATCATTTGGTTAAAATTCAATTCTTTGTTTACACAGTGTCATTCAGTCCACCTAAATGCAAATATGAAATTGGTGCTGGTGGTTTACAACTGTAATCCTAGCTACTCAGGAGATTGAGACCAGGGGATTGTGGTTCAAAGCTAGCCTTGTCAGGAAAGTCCATGAGACACTAATCTTCAATTAACCACCAGAAACCCGGAAGTGGTGCTGTAGCTAAAGTGGTAGTGTGCACAACTTGAACTGAAACGTGGAGGGACAGTGCCCAGGATCAGAATTCAAACCCCACAAACAACAAAAAAGGTGAAATATGACTTTAAGTTTCCCCAGAAGGAACGACAAGATCAATAATCTTCCCAAGCAAAAAAATTAATTCCAAAAAAATTAATTCCAAAATTATTCAGTGCACCTACTTTTGGTGAGTTATGTTATGGAATCTGTGCTGGACATATTCTCTAAAAACAAATTGTTTAGGGATACAGGTGGACCCATTGCAACAATGAGATGTCCATGTCGTTATGTCAAAAAACGAACTTTACAACTTTGGAGAGGGGGAGTATGGGAAGGAATGGGAAGCAGAAACAACGAAGAGGCAACAATGCTTGATAAGAAATGTACACGTTATCTTGCCCGTGTAATTGTAACTCCTCTGTAAGGTATTCCTACAATAAAAAAAGAAAAAATGTAAAATATTAGCTTCACAATAAACATCTAATATTTCTTCTTTGAAGAGTGATGTCTATACAGTCGATGTCACTTGGCTTTCTTACTATCTTAGTTCGAATCCAACCCTGGCAGGAGAGTCTGTCAAACTCTTATCTCTAATTACACAGCAGAAAAGCCACAAGTGGACTTTTGGTTCAAGCAGTATAGTACTAGCTTTGGGGGCAGATTATCAGGAAATAAAACTGTTCAGGGACAGGATCCAGCCTATGAGTTCAAGCCCCATAACCAACACAAACTAAAAAAAAAAAAAAAAGCAAACAAAAAAACCCCAGATATTTCATTGGGACCCTGCTTAAAGGAGTACTGGTCTGAGAAGAGGTGCCTTTTTGCTGATCATACTCACTGGATGCTTTTTTGGAATCCTTATTGCTCTGGAGAATTCAGGACCAAACTAAAGGAATTGATAACTGACTCCTGAAACAAGAGAATCATCTCAGGGGAGGAAATACCAGCGGTAAGACACTTTAAAACCTCCGTGTCATTGTTTCTTGGCAGTAGAACTGTTTTGGGGGGTCCAGTCGTGGGCCTGAACTCTGGGCCTGAGCGCTGTCCCTCAGCTCTTCAACTCAAGGCTAGTGCTCTACAACTTGAGCCACAGCACCACTTCTGGCTTAATTTTTGCTTATATAGTGCTGACGAACCGAACCTGGGCCTCATGCATGAAAGGCAAGCGCTCTACCACTGAGGCAATTTCCCAGTCCCTGCAGTAGAACATGTTTAAAACAATGTTATTTCTTTTTGTTCTATGCTGGCCGTCAAATGGCACATTATTTCTTTTTGTAATACTCTCAATTAGAAGTTTACAGAAAAGCTATATATGAATAAAAACACACACGAAAAAGTCGGGGACAGAGTTTCTTTCAAGCCTTCTGATTTTCTTGTACAGTAAAAAGGAAAGCACAAGTTAACTTGAACTTTGTCAATCCTCTATGTTCCATTCCTCTCCTGGGATCAGTTTCCACATCCAGTAGCAGTTACTTCCAGGAACAATCTACGGTGCTGCCTGAGATATAATGAATGCTTTCTTGCTTCATGGAAATAACACAAAGACCCCCTGATCTGAGGTTACACGTGTTTCAGAGACAACTTAGTAAAGAGAAAATATGAAATTTATATTGCTCTTAAATACATTTTCCATGAGAATATTGAGTTCAAACTTTGTAAGTTCTCTATAAAGTAAGGTGAATTTTAAATGGGAAGAAGGTTCTCAGATCATTTTTTTGTGAGTGTATGTGCTGTGCATTATTTCCCAACTGTTCATGAGTTAACAGTAAGGAAACAATAGCAATAATAGGAGAAAGAGAAGTTTTGTGTTTAAGTATAAGGGTTCAATACACTATAGAAGATTCTACAAATAAGGCGACGTTGAAACAATAAAGCTATGTCCAGTATGTAGATTTGAGAGTGATATAGAGAAAGCATTACTCCCACGTGGAACAGGAAGTATGAGGCCACTCCCTTTCTTAATCACGCTTGCTAATCACGCAACTTTGTAGACAGTAGAATGGAAGCATAATTCTCTTTCCAATGCAACTCAGATATAAGAGCATGGACTTAATTGGAAAAGAAAGTCCATCCTGAGAGAGCAGGGATTATACTAGCCATTAACTGGTGGAGAAGATCACATTTATTTTCTTTCTTTTACTTATGTATTTTTTGTTGGTGGTGGTCTTGGCACTTGAACACTGGGCCTGGGAGCTGTCCCTCTGCTATTCAGCTCAAGGCTAATGCTCTATACTTGAGCCACAGTGCCACTTTCAGTTTTCTTGTAGTTAATTGGAAAAAGAATCTCCAGGACTTTCCTGCCCGGCCTGGCTTTGAACCCTATCCGAAGATCTCATCACCACCCAGCTTAGGATCACACTTCTAACAGTGAACACACAGCATATATAATGTGCATGTTCATCTATCTTTATATAAATTCGTAAGTTAAAAATATAGGCTACAACTTAGCTTTTTCACTCACAAAAATGTTTGTAATTTAAAAGTTGATACTACTGGAGGAATAAAACCTAAGAATATAAAGGTGTTTGGGAAGTTCAGTTTGCATCCAGCCTGGGCAGAACAGTCTTTGAGAAGCTATAATTAACCAACCAAAAGCTGGATTGGAAACATGGCTCAAGTATTGGAATACCAGTCATGAGCAAGATTGCTGAATAAGATCTTGACGCTTTTGCATACATACATACAATCATACACATATATACAGAGACACTTATATGCACACACAAATACACATATGAAGCAACTCTCAGAATATGTGGAAAAGTTGGAAAACAATAGAAAATATGTCCTGAGTAAGACTAGAACCAAGTGATAATTTTTAATGTTAGAAAGTCCTCAAGAGAACCTTCTTCAAAAAATTTTAAGAATATTACTTACATAGATAAGGACCAGAGATAGTAAGAGAGTCAAGTAATGATTATTAATGGGAACCGGTCCATGGAGGAATGAATCAGAGACTCCTGCAGGTGCATCTGAAAATGTTCATATCCTGTGTCAAATGTTAGAACATCTTTGAAAAGAGTACATGAACACTCTGAGCAGTATAGTGGATAATATTATTGGAGAAATTCAGAATTGCTAGTCTGTATCTAGATTAAATAAACCAAGAAACTATGGAGGGGCAATGTGATACAAGGCTAGAATTCTAGCACTCAGACTAAGAAAGGAGATTAGATAGTGGAATTACACAGTGATACCTTCCCTGGACCAGGTAGTATAATTTTGTCTTAATAAAACAAACCAAACAAGAAAGGAATAAAAAGTTGGAAGCATGGGCTAATTTTGTCATTATGTTTTGAGAAGTCAAGTTTCCTATTGAAATGCAACTCATATGTAATCCTCAGTTGTGTTTTAAATGTTCTCTTCATTACAGAACATTCTTAGATGCAAAATGGCTCATGATTCCCATCCAAAATTTGAAAAAGTAAGTAATCATCATTCTGATATATTCCAAGGATAGGATGAAGGATTTCAAAAGCTTAAGGCTGAAAAAATAGCAAAGTTAATCTAATGTAGCAATATGTAGATCTTGCTAAATTAGAGTTTAGATTTAAAATAAATGTTTTGGTTTTGTTTGTAATTTCATATTCTATAGGATACTACAAAATTCTTTTTAAATAGAGGGTTTAATTGACAAATTTACAAATGTTTCTGGAATTCTATTTGCCTAGAAGTTTCTTTCATGAGAGTTATAATTAGAACTGTTAATAGATATCCCAACACTTCATGTATAAAATGATAATGTGAATAATGTCGACAGAGTTGGCAACAAATGGATGATATTAATTTATAAATTTAGAAAAAGGGCGATTTTCTGAGGCTTTGGTATAACATGGTATGAAGAGACTAATTGTGTGACATCTTCTTTCTTCTACCTGTATGTAAAACAGGAAGCAATTTCCTTAATTACGTATATCTGTATACAGTGAGAAAAATGCTAAATTTGGGATTTCTTTTATTTTCGTTTTTGTTTTATTGGTTTGTCCTAGGCTTGAACTCAGGGACCGGGACACTGTCTCTGAGCCTGTTTATGCTCAAGGCCCGTGTCCTACCACTTCCAACCTCAGCTCACTTGTGGCTGGCTTTTGTTAAGAAGTTTATTGCAGATTTTACGGGCAAGATGTGACTCCTGCAGGCAGCAGATAGAAGGGTCTTGTTTTTTAATCCAACTAGATAGTCTATGTCGCTTAATTGGAGAGTTCAGTCCGTTAACGTTAAGAGATAGGACTGAGAGATATTTGGGGGTGCCTGCCATGTTATCCACCTTCTTGGGGGCTGTGAAAACTGGGTTCTTCCTAAGGTTCTTGGATTCTCAGTTTGGGTGCAGTTTCTTGGCCTTTGTTGTGTTCTTGTTGGTTTTCTATGTGTAGGACATCTTTAAGAATCTTTTGCAGGGCTGGTTTGGTGGAGATGTATTGTTTCAATTTTTCTTTGCTATGGAAGGTTTTTATTTGGCCTTCAGTTATGAAGGAGAGTTTAGCTGGGTACAGTATTCTTGGTTGATAGTTGTTTGTTTTTAGGGCATGGCATACGTCATTCCAGGCTCTTCTTGCTTTGATTGACTCTGCTGAGAAATCTGAGGTAATTCTGATTGGTTTCCCTTTATAGGTGATTAACCTTTCCTCCTTGACAGCTTTAAGGATCTTTTCCTTGGTCTGGGTTTATCCTGTGTGGATTATAATGTGACAGTGGGATGTCCTTTTCTGGTCTGGTCTATTTGGGGTTCTAAAAGCTTCTTGTATCTGAATAGGCCTATCTTTTTGTATGTTTGGGAAGTTCTCTGCTAGGATCCTGTTAAACAAATTTCCTAGACCATTAACTTCTGTTTCTAGGTGCTCCTCTACACCCATTATCCTTAGATTGGGCCTTCTGATGGTGTCTTCCAGGTGTTGGATAGACCTATCATATTTCTTGCACTTGTCTTGGATGGTTGTATGTTCTTTCTCTATAATATCTAGGCTGTCTTCAATCCCTTAGATTCGATCTTCTGCATGGTCTAACCTGCTGTCAAGACTCTCTACTTTGTTTTTTATCTCTTTTCCTTCTAATTGGTCAGCTTTGATGGCTTCAAGTTCTTTGTTGAAGCTCTGTTTTAGGTCTTGTATGAATTTCTTTACTTCCTTAATTTGGTGTTCAGTGTTTGTTCTCAAATCACTTAGTTGATTGGTTATGGTTTCTTTGGACTCCCATTCCTTCTGTTGGGTTCCATTCAGCATTCCCTTTGTGGTCTCCCTGACTTCCTTCAGCTCTTTGTTAATGGATTCCATGAATGCCTTTAGGGATCTTTGTGTATTCTCTACCTGGTCTCTTAATTCGTGAATTACTCTTTGATTAGTTTCCTCCCTTCTGTGGGATTGCTGCAGTTCTCTTTGAGTGTTCTCTGCCTGCTCACGCCATTCCTCCCTTTCTCTTTGGGTATTCTCAAGTTGTTCACGCAAATCCTGTATCAGTTTTTGAGAAGCTTCCTCACGCTTATGATATTCCTGTATAAACTTCTGGGATGCCTCCTCTCTCTCCCTATCACGCTCATACAGAGTCCTTTGTACATTGTCAAACTTCTCATTTATCATGTTTGCTATTAGTGTTTGTAGAGCTATTTGGGAACTCTCCTCTGGATTATTCTTTATCTGTTCTAATCCCTGATTATCAAGGTTGGGAATTGAAATACCCGAATTTGCCATTTTTCTTGTGTTTTTCCGGCTTACTCGGCCCATTTGAGATAAAGATTGCACCAGTTTTGTGCTAGAACCCTACCTTAAGGCAACCATCAACCAAGCAAACGGCCCTCATAAACAGGCAGGAGTTGCAATCCTAATATCAGATAAAATAGACTTCAAACTAAAATTCGTGAGAAGAGATAAAGAAGGTCGCTACATACTAATTAAAGGATCCCTCCTTCAGGAGGATATTACAATTCTAAATATCTATTTGCCAAACAATGGAGCACCCAAATTTATCAAAGAAACACTACTTTCCCTCAAATCCCATATAGATCCAAAGACATTAATTGTTGGGGATTTTAAAACACCACTCTCCCCACTAGACAGATCAACCCGGCAAAAACTCAACAGAGAAACCGCAGATCTAAACAGCTGCATAGATCAACTAGACTTAACAGACATTTACCGAACATTTCACCCAGCAGCAACAGAATACACGTTCTTCTCAGCAGCACATGGAACGTTTTCTAAAATAGACCACATTTTAGGCCACAAAGCAAACTTGTCTAAATTCAGAAACATTGAAGTTATACCTTGCATTCTCTCTGACCACAAGGGAATAAAATTAGATCTCAACACCAAAAGCCACCAAAGAAAGTCCAGTATCACATGGAGGCTGAACAACACACTGCTGAATCATGAGTGGGTCATGGAAGAGATTAGAAAGGAAATTCAAATGTTCATGCTATTCAACAAAAATGAACACACAAATTACAAGCTCCTCTGGGACACAGCAAAGGCAGTACTCAGAGGCAAGTTTATAGCTCTGAGCTCCTACATCAACAAATTGGAGAGATCGGAAACTAACAATTTAATGACACATCTAAACCTCCTTGAAAAAGAGCAGCAAGATAAACCCCAATCCAGTAGACGGAAAGAAATAATCAAAATTAAATCAGAATTAAATGAATTAGAATCCCAAAAAACTATAGAAAGAATCAACAAAACAAAGAGTTGGTTCTTCAAAAAACTTAACAAAATTGACAGACCCTTAGCAAACCTTATCAGAAAAAGGAGAGAACACACCCAAATTAATAAACTCAGAGATGAGAATGGAAACATCACCACGGAAACAACCAAGATTCAGAACAGTATAAGGGAATACTTCTCAAAACTTTATGCTAATAAGTTTGAGAACTTGACAGAAATGGACCTTTTCCTAGCAAATATTGACATGCCAAAACTAAACCAAGATGAGTTAAACCAGCTTAACAGGCCCATATCAAGCATTGAAATAGAAACAGCAATAAGAGACCTCCCAGCTAAGAAAAGTCCAGGACCAGATGGTTTTACAGCGGAATTTTACAAGGCCTTCAAACAGAGCTCACACCAATACTCCTCCAACTCTTCAATGAAATTGAAAGAGAAAGCTCACTACCGAACACATTCTATGAAGCCATCATAACCCTCATCCCAAAACCAGGCAGGGACTCATCAAAGAAAGAGAACTACAGACCCATTTCTTTGATGAACATTGATGCAAAACTTCTCAACAAAATTTTGGCCAATTGACTTCAACAATTCATCCAAAAAATCATACACCATGATCAAACAGGATTCATTTCAGGGATGCAAAGCTGGTTCAATATACGCAAATCAATTAATATTATTCATCACATCAACAGGAGCAAGAATAAGAACCACATGGTTATCTCAATAGATGCAGAAAAAGCATTCGATAAGATCCAACACCCCTTTATGATGAAGGTTCTGGAAAAATTAGGAATCCATGGAACATTCCTCAATACAATAAAGGCTGTATATGACAAACCTACAGCCAGCATTATACTCAATGGTGAAAAACTAAAGCCATTTCCTCTTAACTCAGGAACAAGACAAGGATGCCGACTCTCTCCACTTCTCTTCAATCTAGTATTAGAATGCCTAGCTACAGCAATAAGACAAGATGCAGACATAAAGGGGATCCAAATAGGGAAAGAAGAAATAAAACTCTCCCTCTTTGCAGATGACATGATCTTGTATTTAAAGAATCCCATAGACTCCACTCCCAAATTACTCAAGCTGATTCAAAACTTTGGCAAAGTAGCAGGTTATAAAATTAATCCCCAAAAATCAATGGCTTTTCTATATGCCAACAATGAGAAAAGTGTGGCTGAAATTAGGAAAGCAACTCCATTTGTGATAGCCCCACAAAAAATAAAATACCTAGGAATTAACTTAACCAAAGAAGTGAAGGACCTCTATGATGAAAACTTTAAAATCTTGAAAAAGGAAATCAACACAGAACTTAAAAAATGGCAAAACCTCCCATGCTCCTGGATTGGCAAGATTAACATCGTGAAAATGGCAATACTTCCCAAGGCTATCTACAAATTCAACTCGATACCTATCAAAATTCCACCCTCATTCTTCAAGGAAATAGAGGAGGCAATCCAAAAATTCATATGGAACAATAAAAGACCCCGAATAGCAAAAATGCTCCTCAACGGAAAGAACACTGCTGGAGGAATATCAATACCAAATTTCAAACTCTACTATAAAGCCATAATAATCAAAACAGCTTGGTATTGGCATAAGAACAGACCTCAGGACCAATGGAATAGAATTGAAAACCCAGAAATGAACCTACAGACCTATAGCCATCTAATCTTCGATAAGGAAGCTAAAACAATAGAATGGAAGAAAGACAGCCTCTTCAGTAAATGGTGCTGGCAAAATTGGTTAACTACATGTAGAAAACTAAAGCTAGATCCTTATATATCACCCTGCACCAGAATCAACTCCAAATGGATCAAAGACCTTGAAGTCAAAGCAGACACTCTGAAAACATTACAGGATGGAATAGGAGAAACCCTAGGTCTCCTTGGCTCAGGGCGAAATTTTCTGAATAGAGACCCGGAAGCACAACAAATCAAGAAAGGTTGGACAAATGGGATTGCATAAGATTGCAGAGCTTCTGCAGGGCAAATGACATACCTGGCAAGATCAATAGAAAGCCCACCGATTGGGAGAAGATCTTTACTAGCCATACAACGGACAAGGGTCTCATATCTAAAATATACTTGGAACTCAAAAAATTAAACCACCCAACAACAAATCCTCAAAGAAACAACTGCCCAATAAATAAGTGGGCGAAAGACTTAAAGAGAAGCTTCTCTGAAGAAGAAAGAAGGATGGCCAATAGACACATGAAGAAATGTTCAACATCCCTAGCCATAAAAGAAATGCAAATCAAAACAACATTGAGATATCACCTCACTCCAGTTAGAACAGCAAAAATCAAGAACTCTAACAACAACAGATGCTGGAGGGGATGTGGACAGAAAGGAACCTTACTTCATTGTTGGTGGGAATGTAAACTTGTTCAACCACTTTGGAAAGCAGTATGGAGGTTCCTCAAAAGACTTCACATAGATCTCCCCTATGATCCAGCAATCCCACTTTTGGGCATTTACCCAAATGTTTACAAACAAGACCACACTAAAGCTACCAGCACAACTATGTTTATTGCAGCATTATTTACCATAGCTAAGATATGGAACCACCCCAGATGCCCCTCAGTAGATGAATGGATCAAGAAAATGTGGTATATATACACAATGGAATTCTATGCCTCCATCAGAAAGAATGACATTTCCCCATTTGTTAGGAAACGGAAAGGCTTGGAAAAAATTATATTAAGTGAAGTAAGCCAGGCCCAAAGAAGCATAGGTCCCATGGTTTCCCTTATTTGCAATATCTAGTATAGGTATGAGTCAAGCGGAAAAGGTCAGATAATGTGATGTTAGGAAAATGAACCCTTAAATATGTATTTTAATGTTTTCGTTTCTTTCATGCATGTGTTTCTAACGCATTTACAAGATTATTTCTTTGTTGCTTTGTATGTCCATCCCCCACAGTGTAACCCCCGCTTTCATTATATTTGATGTCAGTATAACATGTGGAGGAGATGGGGACAAACAAGTCGTTTAAGGATTCAGGTGGACCTGTTGCAACAATGAGAAGTACAAAATGTCATGTCAAAACCAGCTTTACAATGTCGGTGTGGGGGGGGGGAGGGGGGTATCATTGGGTGGGGGGAGGGGGGTAAAATTGGGTGGGGGGAGGGGGGAGGCGGGGAAGGGAAATGAAGGGTAAACAAAGGAGGAGGCTGCAATGCTTGGTAAGAAAAGTATGCATTATCCTGCCCATGTAATTGTAGCCCCTCTGTACAGTATGTTCCCAAATAAAATAAAATACAATTAAAAAAAAAAGAAGAAGTTTATTGGAGATAAGAATCTAGAGAACATTCCTGCCTGGGTGGGCTTTTGTCAACCTCTAGTGCATTGGGGTCCCTGGGTAAGGGTAATGAAATCACCAGGACACTGGTGATGCAGAGTGCAAACAGCAATTGTCACTGCATGCTGTGCTTTATTGTTAGTGGTATTTAATGACAAGCAAGCTTGATCTTGCCAAGATTTGGTCAGAAGACATTGACACAAAAATTTCAACAGATACATTTTTACTTGACCTATGAGACAATGTCTTGGTGTATAATTATATAAACTATTTTAGAGCAAGCTCAAACCAATCAGGAAAATGCTTGACCAGCTGTTCATCTATGCTTAAGCAAGAAGAAGAGCTACTTCCTCAGCTCTCAGGAGTCTGTGACATGTGTTTTTAGATAGGGAGAGAGAACATTTTCCCTCTCTAGCCCGGCATGCCAAGAGCTTTGCTAATACTCAAATACATTCTTCAGATAATCCTGAGGCGAAGCCTGCATCATTCGGCCCCCTCAACATAGACCCTGAGTCTTCACAATTTCCTTCTTTTTTCTTTTGTTTTAAAAGTAAAGCTTTCCACAGAGTTATCATAGATGATTGCATTGGTTTAATAAAAATCAAATATAACAGTACAAGTGCAGACAAAATAATAACAATCATAATTTCCATACCACTAGCAGTATGTGAAATGCTTTGTAGTATTTCTTTCGGATCTAACCCTTCCAATTGTTTAATGAATGCATTAGCAATATTAGAAGCATCATCATTTGTAAATTGTTTACCAAAAATCTCATGTACATTAAATTGTAACTGAGCAATCAATTGAGCAGCAGTAGAATTTCCAGATAAATACTGCTGTATTACATTCTAATCATGTATGGATTTATTATATTTTATATTAGTAATGCAAAAGGTAGTAAAATTCCAATTACATTTTAACAATAACTGTTTTTCCACAACCAATAACTTGTTTCCTAACCATTCCACTGTCTGTTTAAGAATATTAATGTGTTTGTAATAGAGCATCAATTTCTACCTGTGAGACCCACAATTCATGTGAATCCCGGTGCCATTCTTCCACAAAGTGCTAATTTGTAAGGAAGTGTGTAGGGCAATTCCAGACACCGCAGCAACAGTGGTAATAGCAATTAAGCTTAAGATTAAGCAATTAAGCAATTAAGCTCCAATGGCTCCAATCATACGCTTTGTACGTTTTAGTAGTTTGGTAAAAAATTCAATAACAACACTCTCCAAAGGATTTTGGGACCACTCTCTTCCTAATTTAGCAGGTAGCCAAATATGAGTTCTTTCTGGTAATATCATAATACTATCACTGTCACTAAAATTAAGAGAGGAATTATGCAAGAACACAGGTGACAATTAAAACAAGAAATAGTAGCATAAAATGTAAAATTTCCCACTAAAAATGCATAAGGCAGAGGTACACAAGCAGTTGCATCATAAGATTTGTACAAAGTAAAATTATAAGTCGATGCAGAGTTCACTGTCCTTGAAAACGATCCATTTGATAGCATCACGGGTTTCAGGGCCGCTGCGACCTTCCAAAGATGAGTCTGAACAGCAGTGGGTGCAGCCATGAAAGCCCATAGAGCATCAGCAATGCCTCCAACTCTCCAGGCCATCAATCGAGCTCCAGTATGCGATCCATTAATGGCTTCCGGCATCCTAGTAACATTTGATAAATCACATCTGGTAATATTCCATTCTGAACATGTGTTAATAAACTGCCCAAAAGGTCCTCAATTAATAAAATTATTGAACATTTTTCCAAATATTCCTCTACACTCTTGCCACACAAAAGGCTGATATTTTAAATCAATATAAGTAAATCAGGGCACATAGGTAAGGATAACGTGCCATCAGTGACACTTTCCCAGCTACTATTAATGGCCAAGTAGTTATTCGCTGCAGTTGTGTTTTAGAATTGGAAGTGCGTTTCCCAGGTAAAACCCAATGTTGCCAATTCATTACTAAACATGGAGGAGGCCCCAGTCAAACAGGCAAGGAATGAGTATAGTAAGTATAATTTAAAAAGCTACCATCATCCTTATTGCAAAATGTGAAATTATTCCAAGGAGGAGATAAAACAGCAGGAACAGTATAGACGGTTATATCCATGTCTCCCCAAATAACAGGTTCAAATAACGAGGATTAGGAATAAAGGCCTAATAACTTAAATTAGCATTAGCATGGACAGAGTTTATAGTAAGCAGGGCACACATGGCCAGGAACAAGTTCTCAGCTGGGACAGGTTTACCATTGCATTGTAACACCTTTTGTCCTTCTCCAGTCAACTTTTTAACCTGCCCCTAAGTGGGCAGTGGGGATTTCTTTTTCCTCAACTGGTGGCCGATTCCTTGAAGGATACAGGGCTGTCCTCACTGGGCCGCATCTGTATCCATCAGGCAGGAAGCTAGGATTGTTTGCCATCCTGTGTAGACACAATTCCTCAGCACCACATAAGCAAAAAGAAAAAAGCCGGAAGTGGCGCTGTGGCTCAAGTGCTAGAGCACTAGCCTTGAGCTGAAGAGCTGAGGGACAGCGCCCAGGCCAGAGTTCAGGCCCCAGGAAAGGACCAAAAAAAAAAAAAAGTAGGCCTATCTATTGTCTTCAGGTGATTTTGATGATTGAAGATGCTTAATGAGAAGTCAAAATGTATTAGTCGTCCTTTGATATCAATTAAATTTCATTTTTCCTTCTTGGAGAATATAATGATCAAAGCAATAGTTCAGAATCAGCAAGCATTAGTTCAACATCATGCTTCCAGTGCAAATGGATCTCCAGTAAGTAATCCTCTATACCATTTTCCACAAAGTTTTGTCACAGATACAATCTGCCTGCCTTCTCTAGCTGCTTTCCTAGCCTGGACCTTTTCTTTCATTTTGCAGGAAAAGTGTGTGTCAACTGATTTCAGTCAGATCGGTTCCTAGAATTATCAAGGATTTAGATTCGTTTAAAAAAAATTAGTTGTGGGGCCTGAACTCTGGGCTTTTGCACCGTCCTTGAGCTCTTCAAATCAAGGCAAGCGCTCTACCACTTGAGCCACAGAACCACTTCTGTGGTTCTGTTTATGTGGTGCTGATTTGGGAAATGGCAGAGCAGAAAGTGAAATGATGCAACCAAAAATATAAAAGCAAAATAAATTAGGATAATTATGGAGCAACCATATTGTCTATGAGACTCATGAAAGAGAGAGAGGAAGAGAGATACAGATGTGCAATGACCTAGCTAGCCAAAAAATCCATGCTTCTGATCCATTTACAAAGCAAACAATTTTATTTTTCATTTGTTAAAAGAGATGGAAATAGAATTTATATATTTACTTGAAATTAGTAAATACATTTTTAGTAGCCTACATAAAGAGACATAGCTTTGAACAAATTACAAACAAGAATCTTAATCCTTGGGCTAGGAAAGTGGCTAGTGGTAGAGTGCTTTTCTTGCCACTTATTACAGTGCGGAGACTACTTTCCAAAAAGGCCACTCCTATGAATACTAGGGATGAGGATGTGTATACCCCTCTTCATCGGGAAGCCTAGTGGACACTTAGACAATGTCCACGAGTTGGTAGCTCAAGGCAGATATTCACGCAATTACTGTGAATGTCTGGACACCCCTGCACAGTGCTTATATGTGAAACATATTGCAACAGTACACACACATCACACACACACACACACACACACACACACACACACACATCATCATCATCATCATCATCATCATCATCATCAGATTTCTTCTTAAGTATTTTTTGTGTATGGTCTTAAGAAGAAATTTACATTACTAACTTGAATTTCTGACAGAACAATGTAATCACTATACATCTTGCTTCTATACTGTCAATATTAAATTGCTATCTAAGTATGTGCAATAGATAAGTATAGGAAAAAGTAAGAGCCACACTGGTGGCTCATGTCTTTATTCCTAGATAAGCAGAAAGATGAAATCTGATGATTGTGGTTTGAAACCAGATGAAGAAAAAAATCTATTAGATTCTGGTTTGAAAGTAACCAGCAAAAGCTAGAAATGGAGCTGTGGTACAAGCAATAAAATGCTAGCCTTGAGAAAACTAAAAAAAAAAATAATAAATTTTGGGACAGAGCTAGGGCCTGAGTTCAAGCTCTAGTATTAGTATTTAACTAATGAAGGAATGAATTAGTTAAAGAATTACCTAAAATAAATGAAGTGGTCACATGTGGAGGGGCAGAAAAAATGTAACTACAATGATGACTGAATTATGTATTATTTTGTAATAAGGCAAATTATCATTTGTCATAATCACTAATATTTTATTTGAGCTTTTTTGTACAATAAACCCTGAATTTGGCATGCATGTATATGTGTGTATACGTGTGCACACACATGTGTTTATGTGTGTGTGTGTGTGTGTGTGTGTGTGTGTGTGTGTGTGTGCTGTTGTAATGTTGCTTGCCAACATGAACAGGGTGAGGCTAAAAAGAACTGTATTGCAAAGTTTCTTTTTATTTATCAGTGTTCTGTCCTGTCATTTCAGTGGAACCACCCTTCTGTACATTTTATTTGTTAATAACATCATCATAATCAAAGCATTTACAACATAAGTTATATAAAAGAGATCATTTTCAGTTCTTAATATATGTTAGGTAAAAAGATACACATATAATTAGGTAGTAAGTTATTGCTGTAAGAAGACTGTCAGTACAAAATATGTACTTGACTTCTTAAATTGGTTATATTTTTAAGAAATATTCATGGAGTGATTTTGACCAACTTGACCAAATAGGTATTACTCTCTGGTTATTTCTGTGAAACACAAGTTGGATAAACTCTTTCCGGATTTCTGTTGAAAATAACATTCTTTGTAAGATCGTATCTATTCACACTAAGATAATAAACCCCGTATTTTTAAGGTTTGAATATCGCATCATATTGACAGAAAATCAGTATTGTTGCTATGCTTGTTAGATATATATTTAAAGAAACAAAAACATGTGTCATCTCTAGATTGTGGATGCATTTGAAGTTGTTTTGTACATACAAAGGTTTCTTCATTAATAGTTCTTTTGTGGGAGTAACTATCACAACTTTAACAAATAAGGCTTTTCGAATATCTTTTGCAATATAAATAACATTCCAGACCGTGTCTTGCAATTTCAGAAAACCATTTAAATATTTTAGTAATATTTTAGTTCATTGATTATACAGCTAAAGACATTTCTGAAATAAATATTGTTAAGATCTGAAAATGTAAGTGGGTATATAGGATTTTTTATGGATCATTTTATGAAAGCCAGTTTTTTTGAAACTAAAAGAAATAGAATAAAAGAATGTAAGTGAATTGGGTAACTTAATTATTAGTATAATTTTGTTTTCTATTAGCACAGTCCTTTGAATGTAGATGATGCAGTTAAATTATTTTTGTATCACTGTGCTTCAGTTATTTTTAGAATTTTTGTAGTTATAAGAGTGAATTTGTAGTAAAAATAAATGTCTTTTAATATGATTAGGATTAATTTTGTGTTTTGTGTTCTACTCCCATGAAAATGAGTTATTTTCAAGTGTTAATAGTTTATAATTGAATCTTCAGTATCATAAGAAATTTTGAAAAAAAATGGTAGTATTGATGTCTTCATTTTTGGGGGTAGGGGTTCAGTGGTGGAGCTTGAACTCTGGGCGCTGTCCCTCAGCATTTCAGCTCAAGTCTAGCACTCTACCACTTGAGCCACAGCGTCACTTCCAGCTTTTTTCTTTATGCTTGTTTGGTGCTAAGGAATCGAACCCAGGGCTTCATGCATGCAAGGCAAACACTCTACCACTAAGCCAACTTCCCAGCCCTTCATGTCTTTTTAAACCAATAGTATTCACAAGTTGGAGAGTCTTTAATTCATACTTAGATCTTGGTGTCTATGATTTTTTATCCTCTCATTCCTAACATTAATGATAGGTCAGAGTGCATTTTTGAGTATAGGAAAGGTAAAATATTTATCTGGGGGTCAAAGGTGATTTTTATAGCAGTCTTGCTTTAATAGCATTTTAAAGTAGTTCCTTTCTCTCAAAATGTTGGGTATAAAAAGTAATCAAAATACTTCGAATGGTAAACAACTTCGTTGAGCTACAATATGGAAATGATTGGTCCATAAGACCTGCAGTCTGTTTCCATCAGGAATTGGGAGGTCATTATTTCAATAAGACAGTGTTAAACAGAGATAGGGTCCCCAGGCAGTGCAGTGTTGAGTGAAGGCATAAAATATGATTTCTACTATTTTGAGCTAGAAATCAAGAATATTATTCTTTAACAGCTCCTTTCACCAGGGAGGTATGCATTGATTATGAACTTTGAGTTTTCATATTATAGTTCCCTGTTTTCTAACAAAGATAAAGTGAAATATTGTGAAAGTGAAAACAATAATTCTGGGAAATTTTCCTAGAATTTGTAGACTAAGTGCTGGTATTTTAGTCATAAAATAGAATGAGGTTAATTGATACAGTGGGAGATGATCCTCAGGCTCACACTTACCATGTGTGCAATGTTGTACTAGTAATTTCAACTCTGAAGACTTCAATATCATCATCTGAGAATTAAAAATGTAAGGAGTTCCACTTTATGCAATTATTGTGAGGATTAAATTATATACCATAGGTAAAGTACTTGGAACAATAATCAATTAGCATTTGGCACATTCTACCTGTTATTTTATCATGTGATGAATTCTAATATTTTTACCGTGATTTTATATGTGCAATGTGATGTATTGATATTCATTGCATGGATCAGTTTTCTGTCACTCTGAGGAAAATACCAGCAAAGGAAATTTCTGAGGAGGAAACTATTTTATTGACTCATGGTTTAAGAGAACACAGTTGAAGATCAAATGTCTCCATTGTTTTTAATCATATTTTTATTATCTTAACTAGGTGTACACGGGAATTTCCATTCAATAAATGAGTTTTTAAGTATAATGGATCTTTATATAACTTTTCCCTACCCTTCCAAACCTCACCCCTTTAATTTTTTCTAGTTTCATTTTATTTGCATTGAATATAATGTCTTCACTCTTACTCCATAACTCTCTTTATTTCTTCCCTTTGACTTCCCCTCACATCTTCCAAGTGATAGTTTCCTGGTATTCATTTTGTTGGATTAAAAGTTCAATTTTATAAGAAATTACACCTTTTAAATACTGCTCTGAAAAATGAAAACTTTGGTTAATATTCTTGTTTAACTTGCATAAAATTCTGGCTTCCAAATAGGCGACAGAACATGGGTCCTTTGTGTGTCTGGCTCTGACTTCTTTTACTTAACATATTTTTAGATCTATCCCTTTCTTTGCAAATAATGTAACAGTGCTCATAATGGATAGGTAAAATCCAATTGTGTATATATGACACAATTTCTCCAACCATCCTCTGCCAAAAGGCATCTTGGCTGTTTCCATAACTTGGCTGTGGTGAATAGTGCAGTAATGAACAAGGTTGTGAAAGTGATTTTACTGTAACCTTTTGGAAGAATTCATCACTATCTTTCTGGGAGCAATCCTCTAGCCAGTTTTCTAGAATAAGCACATCCTTCCTTTCATCTCTATCACAAGATATTGCAAGTCCTCAAAAATACACTCTACCATACATGTCTCAATAAGCTAAAACCACACTATGCCCATATTCTTTCAATAAATTTTTAATACTTACATAAATTTAGTGAGAACTTTCTATGTACTTTCCTAATGTGGGAATAAGAGACATAACAACAGAGTAAAAGTAAGAAATATATATTTTAATTAGCTATTATCATATTTAAAATCTTTTTCAGCTCTAACTCATAGCCTCACTTACTATTATTTTAATCTTTATTTGATTACTTCATCTATCCCCTAAATTATAACAGGTGAGTTACAGATAAAAATTTTGGTTTGATTTTGACACTCATGTGTGAGGATGCACAATATGGGCAAATAGATGGATTGGAATTAATAGCAATTATCCATTTTGTTAAAATAGAGATGTTTTTTTTCAAAACTGATACATATTTCATTCAACAAAAAGAAACTTGTAACAATTCCCTTTGTTTTGCTACTTATTAACTTTTGTTTCCATTTTATTTTATAATGAAGGATGATTTCATATATGTACTGTAGATACAAAAATATGTTAAACTATTTCTATCCATATGTATTGATATATACATACATACATATATTACACAGGTTACAATGATAATTTATAACTTCTATAACTATACAATTTACTAAATTATTAAAAACATCGATGGTTCATGCCTGGAATCCTGGTTACTCGGGAGCCTGAGATCTGATGAACATCGTTTAAAGCCATCCTGGGCAGGAAAGTCCATAAGCCTCTTATCTCCAAACAACCAACAGAAAATAAGAATTGGAACTGTGGCTCAAAGTAATAGAGTGGTAGCCTTGAGAGAAAAAGCTCAGGGACATCACCCAGGTTCTTAGTTCAATAACTACAATCTACCCAAAAAAATCTATTTAATTTACACCTGTGTAAGTAGAGTATTTCCATCACCCAAATGCACATCCATGCTCATTCGCAAGGTAAATCTGTTTTGTCTGAAGTACCACTAAGCACTATCACTAAAGTAGCATCGGAACGTGGGTTCATTCTATCTCTCTAATGGATTTTTCTCCACTAAAATACTCAAGTGTTACAATTATTCCAATTATTTAAAATCATACCTTTTTTCTTTAATACCCTTAATATTACAGTTTGAATTCAGTGTCTTGTGTCCCCTAAATGGGTGTTCTTTCCATTTTGTCATGTGCCCAGCCCTAAATTATCCTGACAATTTTTCAGATAGAAACTGGCTTCCTACATGTGTAAGATCTTGGCCTCAGTCCACTTTATGTTATTCTTCCTGGAATTTAGAATAACAAGTGCATGGTATTATTTATAATTTTTTTTCTGTCTAGTCTCGGCGTTAGCCACTGTTCTCACATCAGTGCACTCCCATGTAGTCAGGATTTTCATAAGCTTGTCATAGCTGATTTTTTAAAAAAACTTTGCATTTCCTGCAGGTTCTTGAGTACTGAATTAATTTGTGTTTTCTTGTCTTGTTTTGTTTCATTTGAATGAATGTGTTGAGTTGTTCCTCACTTTTCCATTTGTTTCTTTCCCTGATATTCTTACCTAAAGTGCTGAGAAACGAATTCTTCTTTCTCAAGATAGTCAGGGTGAACATTATTCATTCCAAAGCAATTTCAGTAACATTTAAACACCTTCATATCTATGAATGGTATACAAATGTTAAGCGCTGAGAAGGGTGTTTTTACTTTCACGGTAGTCTTTGTCATACACAGATCATGAAATATATGAAGATAATATAACTACAGATGCATGCCAGGAGTATAAAAACCTATTATTAATTGTGTGACAGAGGCTTCCCTTCTAGTGAAAGAAATATATTGCTTGATGCAGGATTTCACAAAATCATATTGCTAGGAAGAACCTAAGCTATCATCTAATACTACAGACTTGAAAGTGATGAATTGACTTCCTGAATAATTTACTTTTGGGTCAAATAAAAGCAGGCATCCAAAAAGAGTGTAGATTTTAGAGAAACATGATGAATTTTATGTAAATAGGTCCTTAGCTGATTTTGTTAATTTGTGACCTAATACAGGGAAATAAAGTACAGCAAGGTAAAAAAATAAAGAACTTCACAATAAAATACTCATTCGTGTGTGTGTGTGTGTTTATGCGCATACGAGTATGGAAACACACATGTGCATGTGCTCATGCATGCATTCATCATTCTTGAGGCTTGATAGTGCCTGAGAACTATTCCTCAGCTTCTGTGCCCAAGGATAGTGGTCTACCACTTCAGCCACTTCTGTGTTTTTTTTGTTTTTTGTTTTTTAGATAATCACTTGTATTTTCATGATTGGACTGGCTTTGAAGTGGTCATGAGATTTCAGACTCCCGAGTAGCTAGTTAAGCTTATTCAGCCTCTGAGTCCCTAGTTAAAATTCTGCCTGTCCTCTATGCTTCACTGCTCTTTTATTCATTTCCTGAGGTAATCACAAGCCTAAGTCATATATATGCCTAATTGCTTTAAAAGTACTGTTACTGCTTGGCACCAGGCGCTCCTATCTGAACTCTTAACTACTTAGGAGGCTTGAGAACAGAACCCAGGCCAAAAGTTTAGTGGAATTACTTCTCAATCTATAGCTGCCTGCATTGGATCATTTCCACTATCCTTCACTACCTAGTTACTACGATTGGAAGGCCTGTGGATCCAGGCCAGTCAAGGTAGCAGGTTGGAAAAGTTGGTGTTTATCTCAGATGCCACTGATGATGAGAAAGCTAAAAGGACAGATCAGGTGCATGTTCTTGTGGAAAGGAAACCCCTGTCCTAAAATTAACCACTGATATGACGCCGGCCTAGCAAGAAAAATATACCCCCAAGTTGAAATATCCACAATTTCCCACAACCAAAGTAAGTATATACATGAACATTCAAAAACTTAGTAAAATCTCTTCTTTGCTCTAATATCAGCTTCATCTGATTATCATATGACGTGACAGAACAGTTTCTTCATTAATCTTATGATAATTTAAAAATTCTTTCTCACTTATTAAGTGCAAATTATTGGCAAATTGCATCATTTCTTACATATTTGACTACCACTATAAATTCATCTTATGATTATCATTAATAGTAATATATTCTGATTTGTTACTTTACTTTGTAACTCTTTTTAAACTTTTTGCTTTTCTGCTGAAGTTGAAGTATTTAAATAGTATCATCAAAGTATATTCCTTGGGTATTTATGGCAGTTTTTTACAAAGTTTTTAACCAATGGATTCTAAGAATTCTTAATTGGTATATCATTTGGTTTATTTTTAATTTCAATTTAATTTTATTTCAATGGTAGTGTACACAGAGGTTACAGTTACATAAATAAAGTAATGAGTACATTTCATAGGGAGGGAACATTGTTATCTCTTCCATCAATTTTTTGTACACTCAAAAGAAGAACTACTGATGCTTTTGCAGTTGCTATTGTTCCATGGGTACTTTTGCTTTCTTTGTTAATGCACTTTTATTATAAAATCGATATACAGAGGGTTTACACTTAAGTAAACTAAAGAGTACACTTCATTTTATTTTCTAAATTTCAAATTTTGGGCTTAAATGATTTGTTTCTTTAGGTTAATTCATTTTTTCAGAGTTGTACGATTAGTTAATTTATTTTTGCAATGTTTTTACACATGTAAACTATTCAGACACATGTATTTTGCTTTTATAATATTTAACATGTGACTATTTTAAATTATTTTCTTAATTCTTATATGGCTATTGATTTTAAATAAATTTATTTTCTTATAGTTATAAACATATTTGTCCAGGTAACAAATACGTACTGTATTTTCAAGAAGCACATACTTTATTAAGAAAGGCTTCATTACTTGGTCACTCTTTGGAAATATTTTTACTTGAATTAAAAAAAAAGTTTGATCTCCGCATTGTGATTTGTGGCATCCATTTCCTCGCTATGGTGGAAAGTGTAAATAGGGTTTGTAATTCGAGAGATACTGAGAAACTCTGTGACCTTATTATAAAACTATTCAGAATGAAATGATTAGAGATACAGCCATCGCTAGTGTTATATAGGGCACCTCGCTATCATATACTAAATCTTGAGTTAAAACACCAGTAACATCAATCTTTTGTCAAAATAAAAGGACACATATTTAAAAATGTTTATTATTGAAACTTATTTGCAAAGATTCTCATGTCTTCTAATAATTTTCAATTTACTTAATCTATAAAATCCAAGTATATTGTGATTATTTTATTTCTACTAAACTTTTAAATTGTACGAGCAATATTAAGATTTCATATATAACATACTTTTCCTATTTGTGATAATTTCCTCCATTTAATATGATAATATCAATATTCCAAATGTGTGTATGTGGTGTGTATGTGTGTGTTTATGTGGTTTTTGTGTGTGTGTGCTTTGTGTGTACTTTGTAATGTTTGAGAGATCACACCATTGCTTCACACATGCTAGGCCAATGTTTTACCACTGGGCTATACTGCCTATAGTCCAAATATTGTTTTAAATCATGACTTTGAAACTTTCATTCCTAGTATGTTTTTTCAAAATTATATATGATAAAATGTGATCCATATTCTATCCACGCTAGCAATTTTTATTGTTATTTAGAATATTTATTGTTATTTAGAATATTCCAAACTCTTGTGTTTGTTATGATAAAGGTTTTACTTTGCTTTTTTTCTCTCTTCATTCTTTCTCCCTTTATAGTTTAGCTATTCTTTCTTTTATTTCTTTGGGAATTAATTATCATATTCCTACTAAATTTCCTTACATTGTAACAGGATTATACAATGCTTTATTTTCTATTTTTTCCCATTTTTCACTGACTTTTGGTCCAAACTATTAGATGGATTAAAAAGAAACTTGACTCAGGACACTTTACTTTTCTCCTTCTCTTCTCTGAAGTCTTTCTGTGTTTTGAAACACAATAGCAATGACATATAGCTCCTATGTGGTCCATCATTCTTTCCCCTCTCACTCTCCTCTGTTGTAAAGCTCAAGTTGTTATCATTCAGATTTATTATGCTACAGCATTATCTAAATCTTAACTCATTCCTAAATTAATTTTAGTTGTTTCCAGTATTCTCTAAAGACATTTCTCTATGTATAATATCTGGGGTCTTGTGTTTTTCCAAGGTACAAAATATGAGTGACTAACAAACATCTAGATATCTGTGTAGAATATTGGTCCACCTGCTCAACAAACTTGTATGTAAATTCAAGGAATACAGGTCAGTCAGAACATTCTTGTAAAATGGGTGTAGCTTCAGCCTTCAAACTAGTTTTGAAACTTATTACCACGTTTAGTAGTAAAGATAAAATAGTTCTACTATAAGAGCAGATACATAGAAGAATGTAACAGATTTGCAAAAATAAATTCTTAGTTTTATGATCAATAGATATTGAAAACTATCCTATGACTTTATGAAATAAAAATAAAATCTTAAATGGGTGTATTGACACTATTTTCTCTCGAGATTTAAAGAATGATCTTAGACTACTACCTCAAACCTCTTTTGTTTTGTTTTGTATTTTTGTCATTCATGGGGCTTGAACTCTGGGCTTAGGCGCTGTCTGTGTGCTCTTCCGCTCAATGTGAGTGCCCTACCGCTTGAGTCACAGAACCAGATCTGGTTTTCTAGAAGTTTATTGGATATAAGATTCTCATGGACGTTTATGCCCGGGATGGCTTTAAACTGTGATCTTCAGATCTCAGACTCCTCAGTAACTAGGGATACAGATATGAGCCTCAGGAACCCGTCCTACCTCCATCCTTATACAAAAAATTAAAATAAAAATGATTATCAAACTAAATGTGAGATGTGAAAACCTATAAATCATAAATGTAAAATTTCATGACATTGCATCACTAAGGATTTCTAAAAATTTGACATGGAAATCATTAGTGGCTAAAGAAAAACAAGAATAAACTGGATAATATCAAGTGATAGCTTTTCATAATCCAAAGGATACTATAACCGAAGTGAAAACATATCCAACAGATACAGGGAACATATTTGTTAATGCTACAATATTTCTGAATCTTAAGTATTTTTATATCTTCTAATTCTATATAAATTTTACTTGAATAGGATATTTCTTTGAAGAACATATATAAATTAATAGTCAATAGGAGGATCATATGAAATAAGTTCTTCTTTAGTTTCTAAGAAAAAAGACAAAGAAAACTCACTAGTATGACCCTAATATAAAAAGATGACACAAAATATAGTAATGCATTTGTGGAGAAAATGATAAACTCTACATAGGAGAATGATTTGTATAATACTGTGATCATTTTAGCAAGCAAATTGCAAGTCTTCAAAAGGTCAAAGAGAATTGTATATTATCCAGCCATTACACTTCTATGTATGTATTAAAGAGAAGTAAAAAACTTGTTTGGACAGGGAATGTAGTTTATTGACAGTGCACTTGAATAATATGTGTGAGACCCTGGAAATAATCCCCAAAAACAAATGTGAAAAGACACACTATAGAGGATGTATGCTGGAAAATTCCTGTAAGTGAATTTTATATCAATTTTAATGTCGGTTCTAAAATTTACAGCATTTCTATTTGAAGAAATGCAAGTTTGTGAAAATTAGGCTTGGAAAACCTATTATTGTACAATTTACTTCCAAAGCACTAAAATGTATACAATAAAAGGAGATTATTTATTGATGTGAATTTCATGTCAGCAAAAAAAGAAAACTATTGTTAAAAACACTTCACACAAATTGCAGAATACCTAAAAAGATGTTTTCAGTGTTGGCTAAAAATTCCTTGTTAAACTACAGCGTTTAAAACAAAGATGTGATTTCTGTGTACTTTGAGTTTTTTTGATCCGGTGTTTTTTTTGAGTTTATACAGAGATAACTCAATCAAAAAGTGTATGCGATAACTGTAATATCTAGGAATAATGCATCACTTATAAGTAATTGATAACCTTTTCTGGAAGAAACTTTTAGCAAATGACAGATGACCCAAATCTATGCATCTGCATTCTATGAAAGTCATATGTTACTTCCTCAATCCAATTGTATTCTCTACTTTGTTAGGAAAAAAAAAACTATTCTTAATGTAAGAGCCAATAGCAGTGAAAAGAAACAAAATACATAATCATTTTAATTTATTTGTGAAAATAACAAATTAAATAAAACAATTCCACTTAAGCGACTCCAATATTAGTACCTATGAAGATGTTCCTGAATATCAATATCCATTGAATTTTTGGAATGTTAATTTCTACCAACATATAAAAACTAGAACAAGAAAACAAATATAGTCTTAGAGCAAACCAGCCTTGGAATAATTTTTTTAATTGTTTTGACATTACAAAAGAATTGATCCCCTGGGAAGGGATGTGAGGGGTAAAAAAAAGGAGGAAGCTGCAATGCTTGATAAGAAATGTACTCATTATCTTGCCCATGTAATTGTAACTCCTCTGTACAGTATGTTCACAATAAAAAATAAAATTTAAAAAAAAGCGAGTCAAAGGAAAAAAAAAAGGAAAAAAAGAAAAGAAAAAAAAATCAAAAGAATTGATACCATTAAGAAAATGATTTTTTCCTATGGAAATCAATTAAAAATGTTTATTATTTATTATAGCTCAAATACCAAACAAGATTATTTTTATACAATCATTACAAATATCATTTTATTACTATAGTAAAATAAAATAAAAGACCAGTCCCAATATATTATCATTATTCTTAATTCCTAATCATTACCTAAATATCTTAAATTAAATAGTCATGTCTTTAACATAAACTTAATATTCTATAGTTTTTACTTAACATTTTCCAGGGGCTTGTATTCTTGTTTCTAAGAAATGTTCACAGCAGTTAAAAGGTGCTTTTTTGAAATTAATGTGATATATATTGTTGTTGTTTGCAAGGCCTGGGCATTATCCCTAAGACTTTTTATGCTCAAAGCCAGCATTTTACAACTTGAGGCACAGAGGTAACTCCTGTTTTTAGTGGTTAAATGGAGATAAGAATCTAACAAATACTTTTTTGCAGGGGGAGGAGGGTCCAGTCATGGGGCCTGAACTCTGGCCTGGGCACTGTCCCTCAGCTCTTCAGCTCAAGGCTAGATCTCGACCACTTGAGACACAGTGCCACTTCCAGCTTTTTTCTGTTTGCTTATGTGGTGCTGAGGAATCGAACCCAGGGCCTCATGCATGCAAGGCAAGCGCTCTACCACTAAGTCACCTTCCCAGCCCCCTAAAAAGTATTTTCCTGTCTGGGCTAGTTTCGAACACAATTCTAAGATCTCATTAAGCAGAATAGCTCAAATTACAGGCGTGAGTCACTGGCACTTGGTTGATGTATTTTTTTAATTTTAATTATGTTTTAAGATTTTTGTTTCACTATAATGTACATCGTTCTACACATAAATTCATATATATGTATATATTTCTGATGACAAATAATCTCTAAACTGTATGTCTTTCTTCATATAATATATATATATATATGTATATATTGCTGAAGACAGACTTCCTCTAAAACTTTTATGCTACTATTTTTTGACCTTTTTCATTTCAAAGATATACAGTCTATTGTTCCAAATGTTTCGTAGAATAAAATAACTAATATTTCAATAGAATGTAGAATCTATTACTTTCAAGGGAATTTTAGATATACACATGATATTGCAGTAATATTTACAGTATGTTACTTGAAATAATTCTGTTCACACTCTTAAATATTTGTGTGTAGTGGTGGGGAGAGAGGAAGTTAATTCATTCTGGTTAGGAATTTGCAATACATCCAAAATCTATTCCATAATTTGGTATAAACACATAGTCAATCTACCTGTTATGGTTTAGTTTTTTTTTGTTTATTTATTTGTGCAAATCTTTAATATGGATGCATGCACAGTGGTAACATTAAAAATATTAATCCAGATTTTCGGATATTTATGTTTCTCTTGGGAAAACTAATGAGCTCCCAGATAATGTCCATAAGGAGCCTTTCAATTCTAATATCACAGTTTGTCTTAAAATGCTTTAAATTCTACACACTCTAATGTGGACACAGGGTCATATTATGGAACTTTTCTCTTCAGAGAGTGAGCACTACCCTACTGCTTAATATGGACAATATACCTTCATACATAGACTGGGCATGTCAAAGAAGAAGTGGTAGTTGAACAATTTTCTTAGCAGTTTTTACAGATGAAATGGTAATAGAACAACGATGAACTCAAAAGGAATGTGCAAAGAAGACAAGGGCACAAGGTAGAATGTGCCACATGCTGAAGTATATTTTCAAATAATGTGCTCAGGTGTGAGGGTGTGTTCAAAGTACAGATTCAGACAATGTACTAGGATATCTTGGGGGGGGCAACTGCTTTAACCTCTTCTGGGATAAATGTACAAGAACAAGCCCATAACTCTGACTCTACTAAGCCACATCATCATCAACTAGGGATATTTTCCACCTGCAAAGTGAGAAAAAAAAGGGCTCATCACAGTTAGTATTCAGGTTGAAGCAATGGCAATCACATAACTTTTCTTATAAGTTTTCAATTGTTTTGGAGCATTAAAGTAGGAAAAAGCCAAGTAATTATTTTGCATGTACCTAAATTAAATGGCATGTATTCTACTGGTCTCTCTTTGATAGTTATAGACTATGTCTTTTTTACTCTATCTTGGGACAATGATCTGCTGTCAGTTATTTTCTTCCTGTCCCCTTCTTTTGTCCTTCTACTTACATAATTATTATTTAAAGAGACATACTTAAGCTTGCATTTCTAAATTCTTCAAAATTATCTGAACTACTTTATACTTCTGGCAGCCTCCTATATCTTTCTCAAGGGAAATATTTTTGACACTACCATTTTATCCTCTATGATATTGGATAGCTTCCTGCCTAATTCAGTGCAAGATATACATAAGACTCATCCAGATTTCTCAAAAATCGTACCACCATAAAATCCTATCTTACTTAGAAATCATGCTTTTAGAATGTCTGGGGAAGTGGCATCTCTCATTTTTGAATGACCCTAAGTGATACTTACATGCAGTCATGTTTTGAACCAATATGCCACTCAGTAGATGAAAGAATTTACAAAATGGATTTATGTATGCTCGGTGGAATTCTATACTTCAAATTCATACGGAGCTGGAAAGTCTTGGAAAAATCCCACGAAGTAAAATAACCAAGACACAAAGAAACAGATTCCGTGGTTTGCTCATTTTTAATAAGTAGGAAATGTCTAGGATAGTAATAGCAGTTGAGCAGAATTGCTCAATAACTATATATGTATGACCATATAAGATGATGATGAGAAAAATGGAATCCTGGATATGGGAACAGAATTTTCTGTTTGTGGTTGTTTTTAATGTACTATGTGATTTCTTTTTTCTTTTGTGTTTTTCCTTTGGTTTATCCCTGTTATATTTGATTTCAATATCCTGTGTATTGTATATACATTTATCTTAATTTGGCAAGGGAAGAGGAACAACGAAATGGCAAGACTAAGAACAAAGGGCAAACCAATGCAATAGCAATACTCACAAAAGAACATGTTGGAAATTTACATTACAACTATGAGGGGTATTGGGCTGAAGGAAAACTGTGAGAAAAATGAGGGAGGGGGTAAAAAGTTACACATGTTATGTATTCACTACCTTATAATTACTGCAACCCCTTCTATATATCACCTTGACGATATAATTAAATTAAAAATTAGCTGTATAAAATATAATATTACTCTATTGGTATAGTAAATATTATTCTATGTGTATTACCTTTTAAAGAAATGAACATTTTTGGCTGCTAATTTGAATTAATTACCCCTTTATCAGAGGGTCATCAACTTGAATATTATCAAACTATACAATATTTTCAGTATTTTGAAAAAAAGATTGTTTTAGTATTGTCTCATACTAAAACAAAAAAAGTTCAATTCTGTTGAAACTCCTAACTTTTAAAACGGAATAATTGTTAAGAGGACAGAGTATATATGTTTTTCAACATTCCTATGACTACTAACTACTCATTTTCAAATTCTGAACATGCCACACTAGAGACATTCAAAACAGTACCTGTTTGCATTTTATTTAATTCTGCAATAAGTGCAGTTTTCAATGGAGCCTTACATATTTAAATTCAACAGAAAAAATAGCCACAGTCTGGTAGAAGGTAAAACTATGAAGTATCTATATTAATTCCTCAAGAGTAAAAATTTGTCCATCAAAGTAAGCCATCATTTCTATAACCATCAATCCCAAGTTTTTATGCCATAAAGTCATCCTAGCCCCAAAATTTCCAACTTGTAATGTGCACCTTAAAATTCCTTAAATTCACAACATGACAAGCATATAACTATTGTAAAAAAATACTACATTTCTGCTAATGTGATGCCCTTCGTATTCTTGAAAGAACACTACACTAAACTTGCTGCATCATTTTCCACCCAGTGTTATCCTTGAGATCAGAACACTTGCAAATATTATTTACAGTTATATATTTTATCTATCATAGATATTCAGGAGATCTGAATGTCTGAATATTAAGATCTGAAGACTCTGGGAGGACGGTTCCTTAGATTCTTACCTCCAATAAACTGCTCACGAAAAGCCTGACACAAGTGGCACTGAGGTTCAAGTGGTAGAGCAGTAACCATGAGCAAAAACAGGCTCAGGGACAGTGCCCAGGCCTAGAAGTTAAGATGTCACACAATTACTCTCTTCATACCATGTTACACCAAAGTCTCAAAAAGTTGCTCTTTTGGTAAATTTATAAATTAATAGCATCAATTTGTTGTCAACTTTATCTAGATTATTCACATTATCATGTTACTTATGAACTGTTGAAATTAACTGTTAACTAAGTTCTAATTATAGCTTACATGAAAGAATATTTTAGGCAAATAGAATGCCAGAATCATTTGTGAATTTGTAAATTAAATCTTCTACTTAAAAACAATTTTATAGTAACCTATAGAATATTAAATTACAAACAAAAATATTTATTTTAAATCTAAATTATTATTTAGCCAGGTCTACAAAGTCCTACTTTAAATGAACTTTCCTATTTCTCTAGACTTAAGCTTTTGAAATCCTTCATCATTTCTTTGGAATCTAACAGAATGATGGTTGCTTTTTCAAATTCTTGGTTGGGAATCATGAGGTCTTTTGCATCTAGTAATGTTCTGTAATGAAGACGACATTTAAACACAACTGAGGATTATATATGAGTTGCATTTCAATAGGAAACTTGACTTCTCAAAACATATTGACAAAATTAGCCCATACTTCCAACTGTCTATTCCTTTCTGGCTTATTTTTTATTCCTTTCTTGGTTTGTTTTATTGAGACAAAATTATACTACCTATTCCACTGAAAGTATCACTATGTCATTCCACTCTCTAATCACCTGTCTTAGTCTGAGTGCTAGAATTCCTGGCTTATATCACATTGTCCTACCATAGTTTTTTGATTTATTTAATCTAGATACAGACTAGCAATTCTGAACTTCTCCAATAATATTTTCCACTAGAATGATGGCTGAGGCTGTTTATGTACTATTTTCAAAGATGTTCTAACATTTGGCACAGGATATGAATATTTTCAGGTGCACTGAAGGGGTCTCTGATTCATTCCACTCTGGATCCAATCCCTTTATTAATGATGACTTAACTTTCTTACTATCTCCGTTCCCACCTATGTAATATTCTCAAGCTTTTTGGGGAAATTTCACTTGAGGACTTTCAAATATTAAAAATTATCACTTGATTTTCTTTTTATTCAGGACATATTTTCTAACTTTTCTACAGAATCTGAGAGTTGTTCCATACGTGTGTTTGAACATATAAGTGCATCTGTGTGTATGTGCGCATTTGTATGTATATATGTATGCAAAAACCTCAACCTCTGGCTGGGAAGGTGGCTCAGTGATAGAGTGCTTGCCTTGCATGCATGAGGCCCTGGGTTCAATTCCTCAGCACCACATAAGCAAAAAAAAAAGCTGGAAGTGGCGCTGTGGCTCAAGTGGTAGAGCGCTAGCCTTGAGCTGAAGAGCTGAGGGACAGCGCCCAGGCCCAGAGTTCAGGACCCACTACGGGAACCCCCCCCCCAAAAAAAAAAAAAAAAACCTCAAGCTCTTCTTCAGCAATCTTGCTCATAACTAGCATTCCATCACTTGAGACATTATTCTAATGCATCTTTTGGCTGGTTAATTATAGTGTTTTGCCCAAGCTTGTTGCAAACTGAACTTCCCAGACTCCTTTACATTCTTAAGTTTTATTTCTCCAGGGGTATCAACTTTTGAACTGCAACCATTTTTGTGAGTGTAAAATCTAAGCTGTTTCCCATATTTTTAAATCGAGTTCATATAAAGATAGATGAACCTACACATTACATATGCTGAGTATACACTGATAGAAATGTGATCCTAAGCAGGGTTCAAGTGGTTCATAACTGTAATCCTAGGTAATTAGGAGGCTGAGATCTGAGGATTGCAGTTCAAATCCAGCATGAGTAGGAAAGTTTCTGAGGCATTTATCTCTAATTAACCACCAGAAAACTGGAAGTGGTGTGGGGTTCAAAGGTAGAGAAAAAGTTTTGAGCTGAAGAATAGAGGGACAGTGCCCAGGCCCGGAATTCAGGCCCCACTACCATCAAAAAACAAGAAAGAAAGAAAGAAAGAAAAGAAAAAGAAAAAGAAATGTAATCTTAGCCACTAGTTCATTGCTAGTATAATTCCTGCTCTTGACATGGCCTTTTTTCCAGTTAAGTCCATGGTCTTATATCTGAATTGCTTAGAACCAAAATTATTCTTTCATTCTATTTTTCACAAATTTGAATGATTAGCTATCATGATTTAGAGCTAGTAGAAGAAGGAGACTGGTCTCATCCTTCGTGTTCCACTTAGTAGTAATGCTTTGTCTATGTCACTCCCATAGATCTACATACTGGCGTTGGCTTTATTATTTGAAAGTTGTCTTATTTTCAGAGTCTTCTATAGAGTATTGAACCATTATACTTAAATACAGAACTTCTCTTTCTCCTATTCCTATTTTTTCTCCTTCTGTTAACTTATGTACACTTGGATAATAATGCACAACACACTGACAAAAAATGTTTCTGAGAACCTTCTTCCCACTTAAAATAGGTCTTAATTTACAGAGCACTTAGGAAATTTGAACTTAATGTACTCCAGGATAATGTTTTACTTTTTCATGTTTTTTATTGTGAAAATGGTGGACAGAAGGGTTAGAGTTACATAAGTAAGTTAATGACTACATTATCTAACGAGCATTGTTACCTCCACTTTTGTCTTTCCCCTGCCATGCCTTTTCTTTTTTTTTTCTTTTTTTTTTGGGGGGGGGTCCGGTTGTGGTGCCTGAACTCTGGGCCTGGGCGCTGTCCCTCAGCTCTTAAGGTCAAGGCTAGCGCTCTACCACTTGAGCCACAGTGCCACTTCTGGCTTTTTGCTTATGTGGTGCTGAGGAATCGAACCCAGGGCCTCATGCATGCAAGGCAAGCACTCTACCACTGGGCCACCTTCCCAGCCCCCTGCCATGCCTTTTCTCCCCACCACCCCAACTTTCCCCTCCTATCCCCAAGTTGTAAAGTTCGTTTTCAACGTAGTGTTTTGTTCGTCTCATTGTTACAACAGGTCATACTGTATCCTTGTTTCACTATTTTATTTCCCTTCCCCTCCCTACATTAGAAAAACGTATGTGCAAGGTCACCAACATCAAACAGTGGAAATGGGTTATATCATGGAGGAAGAAAATAGAAGAGAAACAAAAAAAGCCACATAATATATGTTAGATACATTAAAAACAATATTAAAAAAGAAAAAAAACACAAGTTGTGTCCCTATTTTGGGGCTCATTTCACTTAACATATTATTACATGGCCATATGTACATGGATAATGTTTTATAAGCCATGTAAATTCCATATTTTCTTGTTACTAAGTTGTCTCTGAAACACGTGTTACCTCATGCCCAAAGATGTCTTTGTGCTATTTCAATGAAGCCAGAAAACATTCACTTTGCCTGGAGAAGCACCGTAGATTGTTACTGAAGTAATTGGAAGGAACTTTTACAGGAAGTAGAAACTGAATCCAGGAGAGAAATTGAACATAGAGAAATGACAAATTTCAAGTTAATTTGTGTTGTCCTTTTACTGTACAAGAAAATAATCCAAGGCTTGAAGGAAACTCTGTCCCTGACTTTTTCGAGTTTGCTCTTTATTCATAAAACTTTCTGTAGACTTCTAGTTGAGAGTATTACAAAAGGAAACAATATGCCATTTGAAGGCCAGCATAGAAAAAATGGAAATAACATTGCTGTACAATGTTCTACTGCCAAGAAACAAAGACACGGAGGTTTTAAAATGACTTATGCATGGATGTTTAAGTCCTGAGATGATTCTCTTGTTGTAAAAGTCAGATATCATTCCTTTCTTCTGGTCCTGAGTTCGCCATATCCATAAGGATTCCATAAAGCAGGATACAGTGAGTATGATCAGCAAAAGGAGCATCTTTTCAAACCAGTGCTTTAAGGATGGTTCCAAAGAAATATGTGGGGTTCTTTGTTTGCTTTTTTTGTTTCTTTACTTTGTGCTGCTTCTGGGGCTTGAACTCAGAGCCTGGACCCTGTCCCTGAACAATTGTCTTTCCTGCCCACCTGCCCCCAAAGCTAGTACACTACTGCTTGAGCCAAAAGTCCACTTCCAGATTTTTTGGTGTTTAATTAGAGATAAGCATTTGACAGATTCTCCTGCCTGGGTTGGCTTTGAACTGAGATAGTAAGAAAGCTAAGTGACATCAACTGTATGGACTTCTCTTTGGAACCAAGAAATATTAGATTAAGATTATTATAAAGGTAATATTTGACCATTTTTAAAAGAAGAGAATACATCCAGCAAAGAAGCCATAACTTAAATAATTCAGCAAAAGTAGGTGTACTGAATCATATTGGAAAAAATTTTCTGCTTGGGAAGATTTCTATTCACTTCGTAGTTCCTTTTGGGAAAGCTTAAAGTATATTTGACTATTTTGTTGGTTGTGGGGCTTGAACTCTGATCCTGGGCATTGTTCCTCAGCTCTTGAGCTCAAATTGAGTGCTCTACCAGTTTAGATACAGCACCACTTCCTGATTTCTGATGGCTAATTGAAGATAAGCGTCCCATGTACCTTCCTGACCATGCAAGCTTTGAACCACAATCCTCTGGTCTCAACCTCTTGAGTAGCCAAGATGACAGCTGTGAGCCACGAGCACCCGGCTCATATTTGTATTTATGTGCACTTAATGACACTGTAGACAAATAATGGAAATTTGAATCAAATGATGACATTTCAGCTTTTCAGAAAATTTGAGGTAGCAATAAATATGTCCTCCTTTTCCATGTTGTTACATTAAAGACTCATGAGCTATTGGACTCTTACTTTAGCATCTTCTGATGTCTGTGGCGGTGGACTTAGTATAAATAATTGTTAGTAGAGAAATATAGAAAGACTGAGATTTTTAGAAAGCAATGGAAATCAGATAGGAAAGAATAACAAAGAATGGCATTCAATTTATCACACAGAGATTAAGAACTAGCCTAAGTGATATAGAATGCTAAAGGTAATGAGGAGTAAGCTTGGTTCATAGCTAGTTCTTCAATAATCAAATATGGTTCCCTAGAAGAATTTCTGGTATAATTTAGTTATTATTATTGTGAGGTCTGCTCCTGGATGGCTAGCAGACTCTACCCTCCTCTCAGCAAAGTCTCCACCCAGTACCTGTGTTAACTAGGCATCTAGGAAACCTGGAAGAGGTCACATCTGCATCCGCTGAGGTCAATCTGAATTTGATGTGGCCACACCTTTCTGCAACCATACCCTAAATAAGGCCTACCCCAGGCCCAGATGCCCTCTCTCTGCTCTTTTCTAGATCTTTCTCAGCTCTTTCCTTCTCTTCTCTTTCCCAGCTCTCTTCTCTTTTTCCTAGCTCTCCCTTTCCCACCTCTTTCCCAGATACTCTCTTTTCTAGCTCTTTTCTCTCTTTTCTAGCTCTTTTCTCTTTCCTAGCTCTCTCTTTCCCAGCTGTTTCTCTTTCCCAGATCTCCCAGCAATCTTTCCCAGGCCTTTCCCCACCACGTGGAGGACCAAGATGGCCTGGTGCCAGCTGGAACGAAGAATTCACCTACTACTTGTCTGAATACCACGTGCATGGTGCTGTTCTTGCTCGGCTATCTCTTTTTTTTTTAAAAAAAACTAACAATTCTCATTTATTTCATCCATCTGGATTTATTCCTTCACTTCTATCACAACTATTAATTAGCTGGTGCCTTTTTGGGGCCATGCTGACCAAAAAGATTTCCAATTCTCACTTAGACGACCCTTCTCATTGTGATTAGCAGTGACCACTCAAAATCTTGGAATCTTTGAATTTCCAGGATTAATCTTCACTTGATATCTAAGCACATTCCGGACATTAATTGCCGTGACTTACTAACAAAATGTTTTTTTTTCTCAACACAGCCTTCTAATATAGGTAAAGTACATGAATTAAGAACTATGATTAAGTCATTATTGGAAACAGCAATTATATATTCAAATATAGGTTCTTTATTTGGCATTTACTAGCTAAAGATTTTTTGCCAGTCCTGGGGCTTGAACTCAGGTCCAGGGAACACTTCCTGAGATGTTTCTTTTCTTTTCTTTTCTTTTTTGCTTAAGGCTTGCACTCTACCACTTGAGGCACAGCACCACTTCCTTTTCTGTTTATGTGGTACTGAGGAATTGAACCCAGGATTTCTTGCATTCTAAGCAATCACTGTACCATGAAGCCACATTCCCAGAGCCCTAAATGACTTTCTTAATATGGCATTACTTTTTCATTCCATTACTATGTATTATAATTTAGGCTAGGTGGTAGAAAAGGAAGTGGAAAACAATACTAAGTCCAGTAAGGCTAACATTCCTATAACCCTAAAGAAGTACAGTGTTAAGACCTGCAGGACTCATAGGGATGTTGCATGTTACATTATTATATAAAAAAACAAAAATTCATCCCTGACATACACAACATTATACTTACACTTTTAAGTTCAAGAGCCAAAAATCTAAACCTTTTTATTGATTGGGTGTATTTCCTGGGAAGGAAGAAGGAGAATGTAGAAGGTGAAGTTGGAAAAATATGTATATTGGCTCTTAGTCCACATTTTTTGCACTTTTACAAAGTGCTACTGACGAACTCCACATCTACTTTAATATACTGTCTGCACAAAATGCAGAAAATGAAGACATTTATTCTGGTGGATAGTCACATATATTAACAAAATACAGTTCTGGAAAAAGAAGTTACCAGTATAAAGTATTGTCTATAAAATCGTTTCATGTCCTAGCAGAACAAAATGTATCATTGAAATAATTAGTGCAGCTTTCTTTGAGATTTTATGCTCTCAGAGTATTAAGATGTTCTCTAATTCCAGTAACATGGAAGCATAAAAGACATGATTTGAAGATCTCAGTAGTTTTAGAAACAAAAGTACATAATAGTTTCCTTCCTGCAGAGATATGTGATGGCAAGTATGACTGATTGTATTATAGTTCTCTTCTTTTTCCTCTTTATCTCAAGTATTGCATATCTTGGCATATTAGTCTGTCCTGTATCAGCTTACTGTAGGTGAGATTTACCTCTACTCTGCAATGTCAAGATGGGTCATGTGACTTACTTCGGCTTACAAAAATGAACCAGAAGTGGTCAAAGGCTATTTCTAGAGGAAGATTTCTATCCCGTTGTCTGTGTCTAAGAGCTAACTTCTTTACCCTTACCGATAAAAATAGCATATTTCTAGAGGGAAACTTTTTTCAACTTATATACTGGAAGAATATGGCATGTAAAATTGAAGCAAAACTCAAACACAGCAAGAATTAAGCGAATATTAGTATGTGATATTAATATGTTAGTTTCTTACCATTCTTGTATGAATACAGCACATCAGAATTTAACAAATACTAAACAAGCACTAAACAAATAGATAACACTTCCTGTTTGATGCTATTACATTTTTTAAATAAATAATCATTCTCTATGTGATCACGTGGGGTTAACTCTTTCTATAAATGTGTTTAATCACTCTAGAGTACTGTATCTAACATCCACAATCATTATCAAGAACTTCTGATTGAGATGAGAAAGAAATACCTAGATTTCTCGCTTCTCTTTTCCTCTTCTCCTTTTTCTAGTGAGAATTCTCAGCCTTTCTCCAAATTCTCCTATTAATAAAGAAAGAATAACACATTGTGGATATCAAGCAAAAGGCTTCAAAGCCAGAATTTTATTCTTTCAGAAATAGATGAAATAAATCAGAGTGGCTCAAGGAAGAAGAAAAGCATGGTTTTTCCCTTTCTGGCTTCAACAATAGAGACTGAACACTACTCTAAACATCTAATAAACAATATTCCTTGGCTAATTTTTAAAAAATATTCTTTTTTAATAAATAATAATTTTGACAATTAAAAAATTTAAAATATGTAGTAATTTGATGTTTGCTTTTAGTAGGCATGAAATAAGACTGCATTAACATTGTGTGAGTTGAGAGGCTAAATTTTATCAGAATCCAAACAAAATGAAAAATATATGATGTTAAGAAAATAGCTTTTAGGTAAATTTTCAACATGAAACACAGGGACGTCTTTTTTCTTCTTTTCCTCTCCACACTTCAATAAGCAGTTCATGTAATTCAAATAGCTGTGTTTCTTTCAGAAATATATTATACATAAACAAGTTAAAAGATGAGAACTAATATTGGTGGTGCATTCTTTAAAAATAGCAGTCAAATAACTATTAACCATAATTCCAAAATAATAATCAAATGCTCTTGAAAAGAGAAGATTGTAAGCAGAATATACAAAAAGTGAAAGTGCCAGAACTGCTTCAGCAGCTGCTGTCTGATATTTAAGATTTCTAGTAAATGACAATTTTTAATCAGGATTAAATGCTTTCAGGAACCAAATTTTTTCTAGTTATATTTTATTGAAGAAATATGTTGTTCAAAATTAATGAAAGGGTAACAGGTAGAAAGAATGCTTACACACTCATTGTGGTAGGCAGTAAAATACCTTCCCAAAATACCTATAGTCCCGAAATATCTAATCAATCAAATGTAGATTTATATTTTATATATGTTTGTAAAATAATCACCTTTCATTACCCAAGGAACACTAATTTGAATAATTATCAGATGGGCAAAAATACTCAAAAGTCCCAGCTGTAGTTCGAACGGGACATCATTAGGTAAGAATCATCAGAAAGATGTAAAGATGCTACATTAGAAGATTAAGGAAAAGACAAGAACAAACATACTGAAGTTTCTGGAAATCAGAACAGGAAGTAAATGCCTTTTCCACTAGATTCACCTGAAAAATATTTTAGCTCTGTAGGAGGCTCTATTTTAATCTAGTGAGACTTATTTTAGATTTCTGTCCTTTAGAAATGTAAATGGTAAATACGGATTATTCAATACATTTATCTTGTAAAAATATTTTACAGCAGATTTGGTGTAGTAAGCTATATCAACCAAGCCTTTTCTTGATGCAACTACAAGGATACCACGAATCCTAGTTTCTGAGAATAAGAAAAAGTTGCCACCAGCTTTTTACACATGTATGATGTACATACTACTAAGGGCTTGGAATTAATGAAGTCTTGAATTCCTAAATAATATTTAAACAAGAAGCTCCCTATCTTCATTTTCATATTTGGGGATCACTAAGTACCAAAGTTATGTAGAAGGTTAGGTTAAGAATATAGAAATGAAATCTGTCTCCTGTTATTATAAAGATAATTTATGTTATTTTGATTTACAGTTTCTAAGGTAATAAAATTAAGGTAAAACCGAAACAGTAACTCAATCTTTTCTCCTTCTTAACTTTCCAACAGAAATTAGAGAATCCAGTAAAGATAAGCAATCCCAGGATGGTATAGGATGTTATAGGATCACCAGATGTTGAAAAAGAAGTTAACAAAAATGGGTCCCATGGAACAATGGTAAAAAAAAAAAAACTACACCTACAGATTGTGATATAGCTAGAAAATAGTTTGCCCTATACTAAGTCTTTGACATTTTAGCTACTTTCATCTCTTAGGAAATGACTACATTAATACTCAAGGGTTTGCAGCTTATAACCCAGCAACAAATAATGCTTCTAAATGTAAACAAGCATGATACTAAGAGTAACCAAGGCTACTTGCATTGCTATAGCTGATAAGGTAGAATGATCTTGGGGAATAGTCAAACAATCTTGAACTTTTTCATATCTTTCCTCTTCTCCAACACAAGAAGTCCTAGTCTAGATATGTAAATTTTCAATAAAGGATTTTTATATTTTTTATCGTTCACATTAAAGCAAATACACTTTTCCTCTTTGCAAGCCTGACTTTGAAAGAGTCAGACCCTCACCATATTTTATAGACAAACGTTTACTGCTTTGGCTTAGTTGTTTTCTTGCCTTTGGGTGCTGCTCTCTATTATTTTGGCAACTACATAGAAAAAAAAGATAAATCCATTTTACTTATGTTGGATTGTTCAAAGTCTAGCTGTCTTCAGTTTTCTTTTTCCTTCTTCACTGTTAATTGAAGTTCATTTATTCCTCTTTAAATGATAACAAAAACGTGATACTTTAACGTATATTCTCATTGAAACCAGTGAATACAGGAGTGTAGGCGATTGTTTTATAATTGTTTCAAATATTTTCCTTAGCTATTTTCATTATTGCCTTTGTTCCTGTCTTCTAATCAGGAACACAAGGTTACACAAAAGATCTTCCTAAGGAATAGGATGTTAGGCAGAAAAAAATAGATATATAATTAAAGGTTTTCATCTCTTAAGAGACTGAAAAGCTCAGAAGACATTGTGTTATTACTTGTACAGTTAAGATGACTTGAATGTTTTGGTTCTTAAACTAAGTGAAATGCATGTAAAATGTTACAGGTCTTCCAAAAAATGATTATGGTTTATATTTTTCTGCTTCATTGAGATGAAACCTCTTACAAGGTTGGAGAGACTATTTATTTTACGGTAGAAGGTTTAATGTTAGAAAGCCAAGGGAGATTCCTAAAAACACACTGCCTATCACATATCAGTTAAATATCCTTATGGCATATAAGTATATAAACATACAAATATGAATTGAGTGAGAAATGTGTGATTTACACAATTGATTCAATGACATTTAAAACCAGAGTTCACTTCTCTACGTTTATATAAACTAGTATATCTAGTGAGAATTTAAAGATTTTTTTATAATACATATTTTAACATTTATACCAAAATATTAGTTTATTTGTAACTTTATTTTTAATTTTTGTCAGTCATGGAGATTGAAATCCTGACCTGGACGATGTCGGTAAGGTCTTCAGCTCAAGACTAGTGATCTACCACTTGAGCCATAGCCAGTTTTCTGGTGGGTCATTGGAGATAAGGGTCTTATGGTCTTTCCTGCCTAGGCTAACTTTGAACCATGATTCTCACCTCTCAGCCTCCTTAGTAAATAGCGTTACAAGGATGAGCCATTGGAGCCTAGCAACAGAATTATTTTTTACACATTTATGAAATATGGAGTGATATTCCCATTCATTTATATGTTGTTTAATGATCAAGCCACATCATATCCATTAATTTCTGCATGTAACTTTTCTTTATGGGGAGAATGCTCAAAAACTTATCTTCTGACTGTGATGAAATATCTATTCTTAAGTATAATCACTTTGCTTCTTGTAGTATAAAATTAATATATTTACTTTTAGTCATGGAAGTTTGCTAATTAAAGTTAAATAAAACATGAATTGTAAAGTGAAAGAAATTCATAGTTCCTTTACTTGTTTAAAGAAAATAATTATGCATTTTTTCAATTATATTTCTTTGGGAATATGTAGCATTCATTGATTTAACTGTTAAAATTGATAACAGTTACATTATATCAAGTAGATTCAAACTTGTATTTGAAAATTGCACACTTAATACAAATAGACTTCACTTTCTTCTAAGACATAATTAAAATAATAGTATAGCAAAGCTTGGTTTTAGTTGTTCTTGTGTAGAATCATAGAAACTCAGGAAGCTAACACCTGAATATTTTAGCTCAATATCAGTCCAAACAGACAAAAATGTGAAAAGTTTTCTCCAATTATCCAGCAGGAGGCAGAAGGTGAAGATGTGGCTCAAGGAATAGCGTGTCATCAGCCATGAGCAAAAAATACAAGGGAGACCAATAAACATTGTGTTCAAGAACTAAAAATGGCATATACACAAAAGACAACAACAAAAAAGTAGTATGAGCATCAATAATGAAGACAACATAGTAGAAAAGATCATGAGAAATGTTGTGAAAACATCTGGAAGACAGACATTATTAGAATTTTGATTCATGAGAGGTAAAAGTCACAGTATAATTTGGACAATCTCATTGTAGTCATATGTGTTGAAACATGGCTATTGGGTAACATGTGAAAGAGCAGACTGCATTACCTGACATATCAGACTTCGTCTGTAACTATGCATCATCTCATTCTGCAAAAATCTAAAATCGTGCTTGTTAATTTAAAAAGAACCTCATGTTAGAGACTGTTTGGTCCACACAGAATGGGGTCCTTATTTTGAGGCTTCAGACCAGTGCTTTTTTTTTTATAACCACCCCTGATTTACCCATCTTCCCTGGTGCAGCTATACCTTACTAAGCTGGCACCAAGCCAAGGCTTTGAACTAGACCTCCCTGCCTTTTTACATTTAGAAGAATTATTTGTTGCTGGGTTATAAGCTGCGAACATTTGAGTATTAATAAAGTCATTTCCTAAGAGATGACAGTAGCTGTGTAAACAAACCTAAAATGTCAAAGACTTAGGATAGTGAAAACTAATTTCTAGCTATATCACAATCTGTAGGTGTAGATTTTGTTTCCCATTGTTCCATGGGACCCATTTTTGTTAACAGATCGTATTTTGCTGTCTTTTCATGAGAAATCATAGAGGTGATGTTTTGCCTCTTATTCAAATATATCTAATATTTTAAAGTAGATTTGTCCTAATATAATATTAATTTAATCAATCATTTCATTATGGCGATGTTGGTCTGATTTTTCTCCAGTAAATCTTATCGCTTACCATAAATGAGAACATGTGTTTCAGTATCCTATTAATATAACAAAATGCATTATAAAATTAACTTAAAAGGAGGAAAGATAAATCTTGACTTCTGATTGTATACATTTCATTGTATGTTTCTTATCCTCATTGCTTTGGATTGCTGGTGGCACAGTACCCCATGTCAGGAATAAGTGATGGATTATTTGTATTCATGGAAGCAAGGAAGTAAAGAAGAGGTGGAATAGGAGTGGGGGAAGGGAGAAAGAGGAGCAGGGGAAGAGGGAGAGGGAGAAGGAAAAGGAGAAGGAGAAAGAGAATTAAAAGAAGGAAGAGGAAGAAAGGACTTTGATCTTAACATCCTCTTTGATCACAAGTTCTCAGTGACCAAATCTTTATGACTATGCCCACTTGAAAGGGTTCATCTCTTTATTGCAACATAGTGAAAGCTAATTATTAATCCCAATCCTTTTTGATTTCAGATTTAATTTATTGCGTGGTGGATAGATACATCTATACAATTGTGATAACTTCTGTTCCTAAATATTTACATGACTTAATCAGAGAAGCTATTTGGCATAAAGGTGGTTTGGTTATACCATTGCTGGAGAAATGAATGAAATATTTAGAAGTACAAATACTTTTTATTTGACAGATAAGGAAGCTTCAAGAGATTTCATTTTTGACTTTCAAAAATGACTATTTCATCTAACTCATAATGACTTGAATTTTTCATAATTTTATGGCATTTCCATTCAGGTATGTGTCATCTATAGTGAGGTTCTTTCTTTCTAGTTGAAGGAAAAATAAATACTATCATGATCATTTATTTTTTAGTTATTCTATAGAGAGTAGCTATTCAAAAATAAGTTCTATTAAAGTCTGTTGGAATAATTGGATAACTGATGGAATATCGTGCTTTAGTTATCTCATATTGAGATTGATTCATTTCTAAAATCACTATTGACATATAATACATGAAATTCAGTGTTTCTCTGAAATGACTTGTTATTCAAACCTTAGAAATACATGACAAATAACTGAGATTTTTATATACCCCAAAATTTATGAATCTACTTTTTTCTGTCAAATATAGCTTATGTTTAAAGGAAGAGAAAATTAAATGTTCAAAGTATATAATATTTAATGTAATGTAAAATTGCTTCATTCAGCCTGACAGAGCCTGATGCTTTTAGTTTACATGAGAAATTTGATTAATTATTCTTTATCTCTTTTGAATAATAGAATATTTCAATTTGTCCAAAAATTCTGTCATCTAAACCTTTGAGTGTATATTTTTTCATAAAAATGAAAACTAGTTTTCACATTGCAAGTTCAAGTTTAATAAATAATAATAATCTAAACGTTAATTTGTTAAATGGAGCCTCTAAAATTCAAATAATATGAAATTTAATTTATTCTTACACATATTAAATCTGTGCTAAGCGTAGATGTCTCAAGCTTGTAATCCTCGCTACTCAGGAAGCTGCGGTTCAAAGCCCAAACACATCACAACCCACACACATATCACACACAAATCATAACACACACACACACACACACACACACACACACACACACACACACACACACACACACAAGCCAAAAACGGAATTCTGGCTAAAATGATAGAGAAATATCTTTGAGGGAAAAATGAAACTAAGTTTTAGGTCTTGAGTTAAAATCACAAGAACAACACACACATACACAATATTATGTCTAAATTCTTATTTTAGTTTGAAGAAATAAACAATATCATGAAAAGTAATATTTGTTACATATCTTGCAACGCTTGTGAAATTGTTTTTAGTATAATTTGTCAAAATATAACAGGATATTTAAATTAATATTAAACTAGTTATATTTATAATTAATCATAATACCTTGGAGTACAACAGTTGGTATATTTTCTATAGCCATTAGAAATATTCTCAGTAAAAGAAAGAAAGGAAGATAGAAAGAAAGAAGGAAAGAAAGAAAGAAAGAAAGAAAGAAAGAAAGAAAGAAAGAAAGAAAGAAAGAAAGAAAGAAAGAAAGAAAGAAAGAAAGGAAGGAAGGAAGGAAGGAAGAAAAGAAGAAAAGAAGGAAGGAAAGAAAGAAAAAGAGAGAGTAGGGATGGAAGGAAGGAGGGAGAAAGGAAAGAAATAAAGAAGGAAGGATGAAAAAAGGAAGGAAGGAAGAAATGAATGAACAAAGGAAGGAAAGGAGGGTGAAAGGAAGAGACAAAACTAATTTCTAAAATCTATTAGTCCAACAGAAACTCGATATAATTAACCCTTTAGTAAATTCAAGTTTGCAATTTTCACTTCTTTGCATGTTCTCCATGCATGAATGAAACTAACGAATTGAGGATCATGAATAACCAGGTGAATCTGTTTGCATCTGTAGTAATATGCATGCAAATCTTTCTCTCATTGTCTATACATTGCAAACAATTTACACTTATAAATATTCTAAAAATTATAAATAATCTAAAAATGATGTAACCAATGAATGTCAATGTATTATATAATGTGCATATTAGTATTTTAGTGCTATTAACGTTACAGTCTTCATGTTATATTAATTACAAAAAATTTATTATGTATTTTATCAGAGAAATTAATATCCTCTGATTTTGGTGTCTGTGAAAGTCCTAATAGCAGAAAGTAATTAAAATGAAACCATATTTGTATTTGTTGGCTTAAACGAATATTTCTGAAAGCAATTAACTCATCAGAGATTCTTCAAATACATCAGAAGGGCCTTAGAAAGGCTGTACAATGTTTACATGGTTACCTATGATGTGATTCAAAAGTCATTAAACTATCATACTTCACTTTGCCATCACTATAATTATTCCCATTTTAAGAAGAATCATCCACATAAATCAAATGATATAAGCTTGTCCTTAAGTTATTATCTTCCATAAAATAATATCCAAATGATATACTACCCTAAGTTAAAGCAAATGTTGCAAAGTGTATTGGACGATGTAACTCCTTTCAGATACACATGTTGAAATTTGATTCCCCTGTCGGGTGACATTAGAATCAACCATTTAGAGATGACCCTGCAATAATGATCCTGATTAAGGAAGCCCAATATGATTACTCTGCCTTATGAATGTCCAGCAAATAATTATAATGAACCAGAAAGTGGACCCCCATGAGAAAAAGAATTGCTTGGAACAACCATTTTTATAATCAATGTTCAAGCTTCTAGAGTATGGGTAATATAGTGCTTTTGATTTTATGCCACTTACTTTGAAGTATTCTCTCATAAAAGCCCAATGGCTAACAAAAAGCAAAGTAGTTTGGAGTTAAATATCACAAATTTTGATAAAAATATTTATACTATTTTATTATTTGAATTTTATTCTCCAAGTCTCCAGGTTAGAAATATTTTTAAATTGGAATTGAATTGAGGTTCAACTATATTCAACTATCATAATTAAGTTCAAAAAGTTTTTATCTTTAAGTAGTTGTACAAAGGAGTTGCCATTCACTGAAACAGTATATGGGATACAGTGCATCTTGATCAATATCACCCCTTTCAACATTCTCATCCACCCCTCCCAATCAAGCCCAATCCTTAAGTATCTAAATATTTTGTTATGGAATTACTTGCCATTTAACAAAGCAGTTTATATGTACAATTCACCTGTAATTGTGTTACCACATCAACATCTCCACTCCCATTTCACACTACCCCTTCTTTTGTATATTTCAATTCTAGGAATTATACAATGGATTGTTGTCTGTATTCTATCCTTTTCCCCTTCAATTTCCTACCCCTCTCACATTGCCCCCCACTGTCGTCTCTTGCAGTACGCATTTACTGCTATTTATTTTGCTGGGCTTTGACAGTCTTTTAAGAGAATTATAGTATTTTCACTCTCCATGGACTATGACATTTCAGATAATTCATTTGTACCTCCTTGCATCCCGTAAGTGGGATTGCTGGATAATAGGTAGCTCTCTATTCAGTTTTGTAAGCAACTTCCATAGTTTTTTCCAAAGTGATTGAACAAGATTACAGTCTCACCAAGAATGAAAAATAGAGTTTCCTTTGGGCCACCGCCATATCAGTATCTGTGATGGTTCATTTTTTCATAATGAAATTGTAACACGGTTGAGATGAGTCTCAGTGTTATTTGGATTTGCATTTCTTTTATGGAGAGAGATGTGTCTATTTGTTATTCTTACTTCTTCTTAGAAGTTATCTTTAAGTATTTAACCATATATTAATTGCGTTCTTCTTTATTTGAGGGTTTATTGTTGTTGGGTTTAACTTTTTCATTTCTAAATATGGGTTAGTTATGAAAATCCTTGTCTGATGATTAGCTAGTAAAATTCTTCTTCCATTCTGTTCTCTTTCTATATATCCTGCTAACTTTTCCTTTGATATGAAGAAACACTTCAGTTGGATGCAATTCTATTGATCCAGATAGAATACTATTACACCATTAATAAGGAAATGGAAAGACTTTGAACAAACATATTAAGTGAAGAAAGACACACTCAAAGAAATATAGGTTGCCTGATTTCCCTCATTTGTTTTATTAAAATGTGCCCCTAATTCTACAAGTAAACACACTTGGATGGTAAAAGAGAAAACATTACACTTGGACATGATAAATTATATGGGATTTTAAACATGTATACACTGAGATCAAAGCAGGATGCCCTTTGGAGAGGATCACAAAAGCTCAATAGTTATATGAATATTATCATATAAAATAATGTTCATCAAAATGATCTCCAATAAATGATAATGAAAGATTTTTTATTGGTTTGCTTTTTCCTTCTTTCTTCTGATGCTGGGTTTTTTTTTCTGCACCTTTGGTCTTATATGTAAGTTTTCAAAGGGCAAGGGGGAGCAGAAATGGTGGGACAAAGGGTGAACAAATGCAGCAGTGCTACTCAATAGACACTACATTAAAAATGAACTATACAACTTATAGGGGAAGGAGGTTGGAAGGGAAAAACTGGGAGAACATTAAGGAAGAGATGACACTTCAAAAAGAAATGTGCTCATTATCTGACGAATGTAATTGTAACCCTTCGGTACATCATCTTTAAAAATTAAAAATAGACCTCATAAACAGGCCAGAGTAGCTATACTAATATTAGATAAAATAGGCTTTAAATTAAAAGTGGTATGAAGGTATAAAATAGGCTTTAAATTAAAAGTGGTATGAAGGTAAAACGAGACAAAGAAAGACATTACATATTGGTAAAGAAAACTATCCATTAGGAGGATATAACAATTCTAACTATCAATGCCCTGAATCCTAGAGCTCCCAAATTTATCAGACAAATACTACTTACCCTAAAAACATGTATACATCCAAACATATTGTTGGTTGCTTGAACACATCATTCTTACCTCTAGACAGGCCAGCCAGGTAAAAACTTAGCAAAATAACTTCAGTGCTAAATAACTGTATTGACAAACCATACCTAACAGATATCTACAGAATATTTCATCTAGCAGTGTCACAATATATATTCCTCTCAGCAGCCCACAGAACGTTCTCCAAAATAGATCATATCTCAGATCACAAGGAAAATCTGTGAAAATTCAAAATAAATGAAATTACTCCTTGTAATCTGTCAGCCCATGATGGGACCAAATGAGATCTCGACATCAAAAGGCATCACAGAAAATTCTGAAACACAGAGACAGAATAACACATTGCTAAATCATCAGTGAGTTACTGATGAGATATGGAGGGAAGTTCCAACGTTTATAGAATTCAGTGGAAGTGAAACAGACAAAATGCTACCTCCTCTGGGATACAACAGCAAAGGCAATACTCAAGGAAAATTTATATCTTTGAGTGTGTATATCAACAAATTAGAACAATCTTGAATCAGCATTAGGTACTTGAAAAACAGGAACAAGCCAAACCAAAAACCAGTAGACAGAAATAACACAAATTAGAATAAAGAAATAAATGAATCAGAGTCTCAAAAACCATACAGACAATCATAATTGACTTATCTTCTAGTAGCTGACAACTTCTCCCAATGAGCTCACAACTTCTCCCAATGAATGTCAATGTATCTATTTTCAGAGATAGACTCAACCAGCCCAAACCACTGAACAAAGCAAACTATTAGGATTCTAAGAAACAATATTTTGTTTGCCTTTAAATAAATTTAGTCTGTTATTATTAAGGTGATTTATAGAGGGATTACAATTACATGAGTCAGGTAATGAGTACATTTCCTTTCATAAAATGTCTTCAGTTCCCTCACTAGTTCCCAGTCCTACCCTCCTGTCCCTACCCGTTTGTTAAATAGTTCACTTTTATCAATGTTCAATGAACTCCACTGCTGCAATTTTTCACTAAAGCTCTGTGCCCACCCATACTTTCCTGAAGACATACAATGAATATACCAGGCATGAGGTAAAGACTATAGAATCATCACAAACTATAAACAACAACAATGAACACAAAACAAAAAAGGAGTTTTTTGTTTCCATATCACATACTTTGTTTCAGTATATATATTATATAAATATAATTATTTTTATCATAAAATTAATTCAGAGATTGAGGAGTGATAACATAATTTTGGTTTCTATTTAATAATGCTTTTTATTCTAACATTAAAGATGTAAGTAACACAATTGAAGTCCTATGAAATTTGAAGGTTTTGATTTAAAGTTATATTCTCAAAAATTCTAATACTTGCATTTCGGCAACCAAAATGAAAAACAGGAATGTTTTATCCTCAAGAATGTCATTATTTCTTTGCAAAAAACTACAATAAGTGTAATATTAATGTAGTGGAAATAAGAAATCAAATACTTATGCAATGCCTCAATTCCATAGATTATGAGATGTATTGATAAAATTAATAAAACTTGTTTTAAATAGATTATTTAAGACATGAAGCAAGTGATAATTTTCTTTTCTAGGTGAAGTTGATATAGAAATCAAAACCCAAAGATTACAGAGTCCTGTATGCTTGATGCGTGGCAATTTACATATATGCTTGTCTCATCTCAAAGTTATTTTAAAATAACTGTGAACAGGAGTAGAATGAAAAGAATCACTCAAATGTTTACTTTTATTTTGTGACTAAATATGCCTTTTTATATGTATTTTATTTCAAAAATCTGGTAAATTTATTTAAGTCATACCAACAATAATGAGAAATAAACAGCCCCACGCTCCTTAAAAGACAGTAAATTAAAAAAAAGGAAAAAACAAAGAAAAAAATGAACCTCATTTTGCACGTGGTCTTTTATATTGTGGTGCTTTGTAATTGTGGATTATGTGACTATCTCATGAGTCTGGGCTTGAATCACTAGGGAGGGCTACTGGAAGAAAATTTCAAAATCTAGAGCAGCTAACAAAGCTGAGCAGTTGTTTGTGGGTTTCACTACAGTAGTAGCAGGGCATATGATTTACGAAGGAAATGATTCCACTGTTTTACAGGCCAGAATGTGATGAAAAGCATACTTTTATCTTTTTAGATGAAATAAGAAGACCACACTTTAAAAGATAACTAAACGATCAGCCCTTTAGATAGCATTGCCATCTTTTAGGCACTCCAGATAATTCAAGTCCTTCATCTCCCCACAAACATTGCTGCCATTCACAATCATTGTTAAGGTGAATATCCAGTTCTTTTTGACATTTCAAATGGTTTAGGAGCAATATAAACAATAATACAAGTTGCTGAGAAAAGTTAATTTAGAATTAGTAAACAAATCAGATTCAACTCTATAGCATAACCTTTAGGAAAAATGAATTAAGGAATATGGCATATCCTTTGTAATTTAATATTAGACATTAGGGCAAAATGCCAGAAACAGACTCTGCAAGAAAGAAAGAGAAGTCTTTGATATGATATATTAAAGATTAACTTGGGAAATGTAATTTTACCTACAGTTTCTATTATATGATAACATACTTTTGTCTACTAATCAGAGAGACTCAAAAAGATTTTTAATTATGATATGAAAAATGCATCGTCATGAGTGAATGAAATCACGGAGTAGATGGCTCATTATTGTAATTATTTTGAATGATCTGGTGTTTTTGTTTGTGTGGAAGTATGAATGTATTTTATGTCTGTGGAGGAAAGTTTGATTATTAGATCATTGTGCGATATCCAATGTCAGGAACCTAACATGAGTCAAAGTGGTAAATATGTATGTGTGTGTGTGTGTGTGTGTGTGTGTGTGTGTGTGTGTGTGTGTGTGTGTGTGTGTGTGTGTGTGTGTGTGTGTGTGTGTGTGTGTGTGTGTGTGTGTGTGTGTGTGTCGGTCATGGGGCTTGAACTCTGGGCCTGGGCGCTGTACCTCAGCTCCACAGCTCAAGGCTAGTGCTCTACCACTTGAGCCACGGTACCACTTCCAGAAGCTATTATTCTTTCCACGAAAGGACTTCACATTGACAGGTATAATTACAAGAAGTAAAACGATAAATATTCACAGTGGGACAAAAATCCCTTAGGTGCCTAGCAAGACAGCACGTTTTTCCAGACACTGCATGTGGTGTGAGTGATTTGCAAAGAAAGCGACTGTAGATGTTGGACCCTAAACAAAACTGACAATTGCATAAACCCAGTCCTCTATGACAGATTTAGCAAGGCCTATCTTGGAGATTCTTGTTAGGGACTTGATGAAAATTTATAGTTTATTTGTTATTACAGAACTCTTTTACAAATATCCCTCAGCCATTAACTATATTTAACATAGTTTCTTTTGCTCTAACATATTTTTTTGGCTCAGGAAACACTTTTGTTTGTGAAAACTTGGTTGTTCACAACATAGACATGAGTCTTTTAAACCTTTTGAAATTGCTGCTCGCATAGAATTCTATGAGATGAGCTACTCTTTGTCATTTCATAGGAATAAAATTACTTTGATTCAAACCTGGACAGCAGCTAGCTTGTTCTCCCTCCTAGAAATCCATCTGTGTAGACTTCTTTACATGTAAACAGACCCTCATTTACTTGCAAAAGTCTGTCAGTGAGTCAAACCTAATTCACCCAATGAGGTGAATTCCTTTCCCATGCTTCCTTTACATTAAAATTACAAACAATTTTTACATTTTGTTGAACATTAAAAATGTTCAACAATGTGCACACTTTTTAATGTGAAGTGTGATTCCTATTTTCCATAATGTGAATCAAACAGAGAAATCATTTTAAGATGTGAAAGAGCCTTTCAAACAATCTTTGACCTTGAAAATTTTCCTGGGTATGAATTTTTGAAGAAAAATCTCTTTTCAAAATTAAAGGACTCATTTTTTTATATTGTGCTGGTACTCGGGTTTGAACTCCTGGCCTTGCGCTCTACCTGTGTAAGGTCTGCTTCTGGATGGAGAGCAGACTCTATCCTCCTTGCAGTAAAGTCTCCGCCCAATAACTGTGTTACCTAGGCAACTGGCACACCTGGAAGATGTCACATCTGCATCTGCTGAGGTCACATCTGAATTTGATGTGGCCACACCTATCTTCACCCATCCCCTAGACAAGGCCTAGCCCATGCCCAGACGTTCTCTTTCCCAGGTCTTTCCCAAGTTTTTCCCAGGCCTTTCCCAGCCGCGTGGTGGACCAACATGGCCTGGTGCCAGCCGGATTGATGAATAAACCTACTGCTTACCTTAATACCACATGTGTGCTGTGGTTCTTACTCAGCAACCTCTTTTTAAAACCTAACATAAATGGTGCCATTTGAACCCGGGAAAGGCTTAAAGTCAGGATAGGAGGTGGGATTCCTCTCCTTTTTTTTTTTCTTTCTTTTGTTTGTTTTTCCCTTTTTTGCTCTGAGGAATACTACAGTTCTGAAGGCCTTTTGGGAACCAGTCTGTCTGCTGTGGACAAAGTGAATCAATTCCTTGCTGGACTCTGCATCTACCCCCATGCTTGTACATTTTGGTGAGTGAATTACTCTCTAAGGTTTCTCGGTCCCTCAGTCTCTCTCCAAATGTGGTTCCGCTGAAGAACCTGCTAGGCCTTTAACTGAAACCCAGTCAAGTCTGGAGCTGAGCACACTTGATTCTGGTTGGTTGGCCACTCCCTCCTAGAGGGCTCAGTGTTAAGTTGTGGGACCACTTCCCTCCAATAAGCCCACCTTCACTCACTGATTATTTTTCTCTCCTACACCCTTAATGGGGAGCTGTGTGTAACTCCAGTGCCTTGAAACCCCTCTGAAATGCCTCCTGTACTCCCTGGATAGCCAGAGCACCTAATTTTTTAGTCTCTTCTCAGATTTAGACAATTTTTGCCTCTGCAATGTTAAACGGTCAGAAGTCTGTTCATTTTCAGGATCTCTTTGCTCTCTGCTAATCATGTCCAACTTCGTGTATCTCTCCCTTTCTTTTCTACAACGTTTTGGATTGTGCCCTGAAGAGTGTAATGAGAGTTGAGTCCCAGGGACCTCCTCTAGCTTCCCTATCAAAGACTAGCCAATCTAGGCTTCATCTATTTGTTCAGGCTTTCTTTGCATACTTTCAGAAATTCACCATCGTGAGTTTGCCATCTTGGCCACATGGTAGGTTCAGGGTTTGGTCCTATCTGACCCATACCTTTCCACCAAGTATACTACTCCTCCATCCATCAATTCTATTGTATCTTGCTAACAACTTGCTCTTTTCTCAGACCCTGGTAACTGAGGCCCAACTATCTGATGTGATTTGTTAGCAAAGATGTCTAAATATTAATGTAAAAAAATTTAGATTTTGAGTTTTGCCTTTTGGTGTTGTGTTATGTATTCTAGTACTGACTACGTGATTCGAAAATATTGGGCATATCTGTGCTAAGATTCTCACATCTAACGAGTTTTGTCATTTCATTTCAGGATATTACTTGGTCAATTCTTGGTAAGGACCAGGTAAACTCTACTTATTCTATTTGATCTCCATGTTATTTAATTGGAAATAATAGAGTTTTCGTGACAAAGATTGCAATTCAAAGCCAACAGGGGCTAAAAAAATCCCTAAGACTCCATCTCCCAACTAACCTGCAAAGAGCCAGGCTGGAAGTATGGCTTAAGATTCTTAACTCTAACCAGCCAAACACTGGAAGTGGTACTATAACTCAAAATGGTAGAGCACTAGCCTTGAGTAGAAGTGCACAGGCACAGTGCCCAGGCCTTGAGTTCAAATCTCCATGAATACTCACTGAGACAAGTCATCTCAGAAACGAGCACCTAGACTCAGCCATTCTGGGGAACAAGGGACCATGGAGAGGAGTAAGAAGAGATGATGTCATATCAGCCATTTTGTGCCTGCCCTTTCAAAATTAACCAGAGCCACGCGGAATATAAGTAAGAAGCCTACCATCTAATGTTCATACCTGTCTACCTTTTAGCTGGATGGGAATTCACATTCTTGTCTTTGTTACCTGAATTCTCCTCTACCTAATCACCAGATAGGGACATTTCTACCAACATTTTTCAGCCCCAAATCCTTCCACTTGCCATTTATTTGCTCTCTAATAATTTTTTCCAGGCCCTCAATGCCTCATGAGACTTTCTCTAGACTTCATCCAAGAGACTTGCCTCCGCCAGACTTTATCAAAGGACTCACACTCACCAAGGGACAGCTGCAGCTCACTGCCTTCTCTGGGATGGGACCAAATTCTAGACTTTTACCCCTAATTTCGACACACCTTGTCAGCAGGAATTAGCCAGAGAGGATCAACACCCTATTTCATGATTATTAAAAGGCTGGAATATAAGGTCTGCTTCAGGATAGCGAGCAGATTCCACCCTCCTCCAAGCAAAGTCTCCTCCGAGTACCTGCGTTACCTAGGCAACTGGCACTCCTGGAAGATATCACAACTGCATCTGATGAGGTTATATCTGAAAGTGATGTGGCCACACCTTTCTCCACACATACCCTAGATAAGGCCTAGCTGCTCTCTTTCTCAGGTCTTTTCCAGGTCTTTCCCAGGACTTTCCCAGCCACATGGAAGGCCAACATGGCCTGGTGCCAGCGGGAATGATGAATAAACTTATCCGTTTCCTGAATACCTCATGTTTGTGTGGTTCTTACTAGACCACTCTTTAAAAACCTAACAATCTGGGCTGCAATTCTCAATGTTACTCTATACCTCCTGAAACCCACTTTCACTTCTTCCTTTTACCACAAGTGGATAAAAGAATCTCTTAGGTTTATCT